>NC_084739.1:49130922-49218422 GCF_033978785.1 Entelurus aequoreus | reverse complement strand
ATGGCCGTGTAGAACTGCACCAGCATCTCGTTCGGCACCTTAAGTTTCTTCAGCTGCCGCAGGAAGTACATCCTCTGCTGGGCCTTCTTGATGAGGGAGCTGATGGTCGGCTCCTGGGTGACGGTGGTGCCCAGGAAACGGAAGGAGTCCACAATGGAGACGGGGTTGGGATGGACATTGTAGGGACATCGCTGACACACATATATGCACATATAGTAAGTCCACAATCTTACTCAGTAACTAATGGATGGATCTTCTGCATACACACCTAAAAGCACAGCTGCTCACCATCGATACTGCCATCAATTTATCAACCAGAAGTGAAAAAACGTCCTACCTCCCCCTATGTGTGTGTTATAAGTGTTGCTGTGCATATTCCTAGTAAATGTATTCAGCGTGAACATGTTTTTCCTCTCCATATGAAGATTTGAACCGTGTATGTGTGTGTGTGTGTGATGCAGTCAGAGCATCTGGCTCCTCTCTGCTCCCCGACATTAGCAGACAAGAGAATCAGTGGACTATTGAATGCAATTACAGTGTGCAGACCAGACAATAAAGATTGATAGTTCATTCTGCTTTTATCACACACCAAACATACCAGAGGTTAAAGCCTTCAAGCCTTGAGCTGCCTGTGTTCTAATAATGATTGAAAATATGCCACTAGAGTGACAAGAAGTGCTTATGAAAAAAATAAAGGAATGCATAAAACAAAAGAGGTGTGGGCTGAATGTCGGGCTACTTTGCATTTCACAGGGAGGCCATGAATGAATAGCGAAGAGATAGCATGAAGAGGAATAAGGTGTGGATAGATACGACTAAAAACATCTTTCTTTTTCTCAAGATTAGGAGGTGGTGGTTTGTGCATGTTGCATTTGTTTTTAGATCCTCACAGCTCATTCCTCAACTCTCTATAACAATTGTAAAAAACAATAATAATACTTTTTTTCAACAAGCTACACTGCTGCAACAAAGCAAAACATCCAAGCTGTTGGAGTGGCGTAATGATCTCAGTATTGGTATCGTATCGATTCTAATGTGAAGTGAATTGAATCATATTTATATAGCGCTTTTCTTTACTGACTCAAAGTGCTTTACATAGTGAAACCCAATATCTAAGTTACATATAAACCAATGTGGGTGGCATTGGGAGCAGGTGGGTAAAGTGTCTTGCCCAAGGACACAACGGCAGTGACTAGGATGGCAGAAGCTGGGATCGAACCTGGAACCCTCAAGTTGCTGGCACGGCCACTCTACCAACCGAGCTATACCGCCCCAATGTGATGGCGTTGATACTTTTGTTGCAGTTTCTCTTCTATATGTCCAGCCATTTACTTGATTTTTCTCACAGAGTTTAGTCTCTCCCTGCCAACAGCTCACCTCTACAGTATTTAAGTCTGCTGCTCACTCAGGCTAACCTGACTCTCGCCAGATCCTTGTAGTTTGCTGAGCTCCACACAAGGATCTGGGACTTCTCAATAGGAGATGTATTTCAGAAGGCAGGGCCTTGTGAAAAAAATCATTGTATGTGATTGGATAAACCACTTGTCCGTTATCTTGAATGACGTGCTAATTCAACCACTCACATCCAAATCAACCGGTGAAATCCAAATCCAAAACAGAACAGCCGACATATTTGATAACGACAGAGCGAAAAGTTTGAGAACTTTTACTGAAACAAAGCAGCAATGTCAGTAGACGATCGATGTTGCAAAACAGTTGCAATAGCAGAATCAATGTCAGCACACGACTCCTCGCTGCGTGCCGCCATTGTTGTTTGAATCAAACAGTCGCTTCGGCGCTACGTCACATCTATGAAATCCCGCCCGGCGATCCTGATTGGTTCATTAATTTTTGCTAACTTGAAGGAGTTTGCATGGCCCTTGTGTGGAGCTCAGCGAACTACAAGGATCTGGCGAGAGTCAGGTTATACTCAGGCACCCTTTGCCCGTCCTCTCCGTGCTTTGACCACTAACGTTATTTTTCACAAATATCTAATGTAATGGTAGTTATTTTAGTGGTTTTGTTCACATTTTAAAATGTTTTGGATTGTTTATTACTGTCACGACTGGGTTCTTGGGTTTTGCTTCTCCGGAAGGCAAAGGAAAATTGGCGCGGGCAAGGCGTGAATTTAAATACATGATTTATTTTGACACTAATAAACTACAAAAAAAGGAAGCAAACAAAAGGCGCTCACAGCGGAGGTAACAACTTGACTATGAAAACAAAACTTGCACAATGGCAAAAACTATGAACAATAAAACAAAAACACAAACTGTGGCAATAATAAACAAAAACTTACTTGGTAAAGAACTGTGAACATGACATGATTCATGGTGATGAAAAAGTGCGAGGACGCCAGGACGAACAACAGAAACAGACAGATTTAAATAGTGACGTGATCAGTGAACACAGGTGCGTGACATGACAGGTGAAAACTAATGGGTGACCATGGAAACCAAACCAAACAAGGAAGTGCAACCAGGAACTAAAAAGAGTCCAAAAAACAAACACATGGCCAAAACAAAAACATGAACAGACATGACGCATGACCAAAACAAAAACATGAACAGACATGACAGAACCCCCCCCCCCCCTTACGGACAGATCCCAGATGTCCAAAAAACAGGATCAAGAGTCATGGGACGGCGGGAGGGGGATGTGGCGGTGGGTCGCCAGGCCAAGTGGCCCCGAATCCACCGAGGCATAGTCATGTGGCGGCGGCGAGTGGAACGCTGCCGCCACAGGCGAGGTGGGCAACCCGGGAAGGGCCACCTGCGTGGCCGACGAAGCGCTGGGCGCACTTGGCGTGGCGGACGACCAGGTAGTGGCCACAACCGTGGCAGATAAGGAGGCAGGCGCGTCGTCGTCATTGCAGGCGTGGAAGCCGCAGATGACGCAGGTGCGGGTGCAGCAGACGAAGCAGGCGGCGAAGCTTGGCGTGGCACTTCGGGCGGCGAAGCTTGGTCTTGGCCGCTTGGAGGGTCTTGGCTGCTTGGAGGGTCTTGGTCTTGGCGAGGGTCTTGGCGAGGGTCTGGGTCTTGGTCTTGGCGAGGGTCTTGGACTTGGCGTGGTTGGTCTTGGACTTGGTGTGGTTGGTCTTGGTCTTGGACTTGGCGTGGTTGGTCTTGGTCTTGGACTTGGCGTGGTTGGTCTTGGACTGGGACTTGGCGTGGTTGGTCTTGGACTTGGACTTGGCGTGGTTGGTCTTGGACTTGGTCTTGGCGTGGATGGTCTTGGACTTGGTCTTGGCGTGGGGTGCTTGGTCTTGGCGTGGAGCTGCGACTGGCGGCACTTGGCGTCGTGGAGCTGCGACTGGCGGCACTGGGCATCGTGGAGCTGCGACTGGCGGCACTGGGCGTCGTGGAGCTGCGACTGGCGGCACTGGGCGTCGTGGAGCTGCGACTGGCGGCACTGGGCATCGTGGAGATGCGACTGGCGGCACTGGGCGTCGTGGAGCTGCGACTGGCAGCACTGGGCATCGTGGAGCTGCGACTGGCGGCACTAGGCGTCGTGGAGCTGCGACTGGCGGCACTTGGCGTGGAGCTGCGACTGGCGGCACTTGGCGTGGAGCTGCGACTGGCGGCGCTTGGCGTGGAGCAGGTACTGGTGGCGCTTGGCGTGGTGGGGCTTGGCGTGGAGCTGGGCGTGGAGCAGGTGGAGGTGGCCTAGCTGGAGGCTGAGGCTTGGCATGGCGAAAGACTGGTGGTGGTGGCCGAGCTGGAGGCTGTGGCTTGGCATGGCGATGCTGAACCACCCCACCTGAACATTTCCCAGCCCTAGCTCCCCCCCTCAAGGAGCGGATACCAGACGCGCTCCCCACTGTCTGGAACCGTTTTTTGGGGTGGGTGGAGGGAGGTCAGGAGGGGGGTAAAATCCTCCCCTATCAATTGTCCAAAATGTCTCTCTTTTTGTACCTGGGATTGAGGGGGTGAAAAAAAAAAAATTGTGACTTGGGCGTGGCTTGAGTCCTGGGGGGCGGGGCATGAAATTCAGATGGCTGTGACTGATATGCTCTAATGTCCAAAATCATGTTCTGATAATATTTGATCGTAGAAACAGAGTCCTTTGTTGAGGGCGGCTGATCAAAAGTAAAAGAGTTCAGAGAAAAAAAATCTTGAGCTGTGATGTCATCAGGGTGAAGCCGGGCTGCATGTGGCTTGCTTCCGCCCGGAAGGGGGAGGAGCTTGCGGGAGTGAGGCGTCCTCTTTGTTTGCGGAAGCCCTCCCTGACGTCCTTCGTCAGGAGCGGCGCTTCCGGGATTGCGGTGACGCAGCGCAGTCCTCGGACCAAATGGAGTCTCTGTACTCCATGGAGGAGTAGCGCAGCGATTCCTCCTCCATGGCGCGGAGGACCTCCCTCGCTGCCTCGTCAAAACCGTCCAATTTTTTTGCGGAGAAACTCTTCTGCTGGCGTCCTACTGTCACGACTGGGTTCTTGGGTTTTGCTTCTCCGGAAGGCAAAGGAAAATTGGCGCGGGCAAGGCGTGAATTTAAATACATGATTTATTTTGACACTAATAAACTACAAAAAAAGGAAGCAAACAAAAGGCGCTCACAGCGGAGGTAACAACTTGACTATGAAAACAAAACTTGCACAATGGCAAAAACTATGAACAATAAAACAAAAACACAAACTGTGGCAATAATAAACAAAAACTTACTTGGTAAAGAACTGTGAACATGACATGAATCAGGGTGATGCAAAAGTGCGAGGACGCCAGGACGAACAACAGAAACAGACAGATTTAAATAGTGACGTGATCAGTGAAAACAGGTGCGTGACAAGACAGGTGAACAGGTGCGTGACATGACAGGTGAAAACTAATGGGTGACCATGGAAACCAAACCAAACAAGGAAGTGCAACCAGGAACTAAAAAGAGTCCAAAAAACAAACACATGGCCAAAACAAAAACATGAACAGACATGACGCATGACCAAAACAAAAACATGAACAGACATGACAATTACTTTGCAATAATGACTTTTGTCTCAAACCATTGTATGTAGTAGATCGTAATAATGAAATTATTTGTTACTTATGTCATATTACATTGTTGTACATATGTATTTGCCATACTTGCAAACCTTGAAACTTCCGATTTCGGGAGGTGGGGGGTGGGGTGTGGGGGGCGTGGTCGGGGCGGGGGGCGTGGTTGGGGGTGTGGTTAAGAGGGGAGGAGTATATTTACAGCTAGAATTCACCAAGTCAAGTATTTCTTATATATATACACTACCGTTCAAAAGTTTGGGTTCACATTGAAATGTCCTTATTTTTTAAGGAAAAGCACTGTACTTTTCAATGAAGATAACTAGTCTTAACTTTAAAGAAATACACTCTATACATTGCTAATGTGGTAAATGACTATTCTAGCTGCAAATGTCTGGTTTTTGGTGCACTATCTGCATAGGTGTATAGAGGCCAATTTCCAGCAACTATCACTCCAGTGTTCTAATGGTACAATGTGTTTGCTCATTGGCTCAGAAGGCTAATTGATGATTAGAAAACACTTGTGCAATCATGTTCACACATCTGAAAAAAGTTTAGCTCGTTAAAGAAGCTACAAAACAGACCTTCTTTTGAGCAGATTGAGTTTCTGGAGTATCACATTTGTGGGGTCAATTAAACGCTCAAAATGGCCAGAAAAAGAGAACTTTCATCTGAAACTCGACAGTCTACTCTTGTTCTTAGAAATGAAGGCTATTCCACAAAATTGTTTGGGTGACCCCAAACTTTTGAACGGTAGTGTATATATATATATATATATACAGTGTATATATATATGTATATATATATATATATATATATATATATATATATATATATATATATATTATTATACATATAAATACAATAAATACTTGAATTTCAGTGTTCCGGAGGCTATCCAGTAGATGGCAGTATTGTCCTGTTTAACTTCTCCGTTCATGACTGAGTATATAATTTCGGCCACCGTGTTCAATAGAGAAGTCTGTTCTACAAAATGTACAGGCAACATACATACCCCTTCCCCTTCGAAGTGTCGTGGATGAACTGAAATTCTTGTTTCCATTTGTTTTGGAACTTGCAAGCGTATTTCTTCGTCTTGCTCGTAGACGGCGTCGCTATGTCTGTAACTTCCTCGTTCTTCTGTTTCGTCTCCTTGTTGTGTGCGCAGTTGTGCACTCTACTTTCTAAAAGCCGTGGACCATAACGACTCACCTGACACTCATGAATTCCCCATTTACTGAGGGGATGACTTTCTGACAGTTGGACACTGTGGATACAGGCATGTGAGCACCTTTTGGGAAAAAAAGATACAAACTGACGAAAAAAAGACTATATTTCCTGCAATTGGGTGCATTACTACACTTTATTTTACCTTTAGATTTATTCTCATCTACCAACCTCTTTTGGCTGTCTTTTTGACTTTTATATGTCCCATGTAATAAAACACAGAATTCTTGTTTTTTAGTAGATAATTTACCAACATTAATATAATTGAAAATGTAATGTATAATTATATAACATGCATGCAAATAATTCAGAAAACATTTCCCATTTGGAAACTCAATCCTACAGCCACGCACCCTCAAGTAACATACATTCGGTGTTGTGACCTCTTTTTACAGTTTGTCACATCAAAAATATACCTTCTCGCTGGCTACTAATAAATGCTCTAGATCTAAAACTGGTACGAAACTAACAGTGTTCATGTTACAGGTCCCGGCTTGGGTACCTGGTTACAGCTTATAATTATCCTGCAGTATGGACACAAGGATCACAAATTGAAACGTGTTGTCGCTTTCCCAAATTCCACTGGATTGTGTTCTTATTGAACCACACAAAATATATTCTGTCTCTTTCTTTTGTTTTTTTCCATTGTCTTTTCAACGTTCATATTTTTTGTATTATCACAATAACAATCAATATAACAATCATTCTGTCATTATTCAAATTCACACTACATAACACATAACACCATTCTCATTTTACATCATTTGTTCTCCTCATCAATATCTTTCATTTTCATTTCCGGCATAATACTGTTACTACAGTGTCCGCATCATTGTAGTATCACTACATAGCTTTGGCAAAGCCCACGTGTGAGTAGCTGCACCACTACAGTGCACACAGAAAGCAGACAGTGGCTAATGCTAACAACATTGGCAGAACTGGACCAATAAACAATATAGAAAGTTATAATACAAAAACGAACTCATATTGTACACATTTAGGCTCATTGCACTTGTCACTTTTACAGAAGTGATTAGAAAAATATTAATAGAAAAATAAACTGCAGCAGCCCACTTTGCATTACATTACAATGTCCCAAAACAAACACCAAACGTCATCATCCTCACATCAAACTAAAGCTCAGTGACTGCACTTTATCACACAATTATTTGTGTTTCAAATATAGCTGCTTTAAGGTCATTACTAACCTGCAGTATGGACACAAGGATCACAAATTGAAACGTGTTGTCGCTTTCCCAAATTCCACTGGATTGTGAAGTTTGGGCGGAAGTACGTCAGTGTACAGGAGACTCCCACGGTGAAACAGACCTACACTGCCCCCTGCTGTCAGTAGTTAGCTGTTGTTTAACAATCTGTTGGTATCCTAGTGTCACCATTAAATATTATTCACCTGAATATTATCAAAACAAATTATAAAAATACACAATAACAACTTTTTGTGGGTGTCACACATTCCCCGACAAAATAAAAATGGCTCCTGACATTCTCAAAATATTCAATACAAATGTTTCTTCAAAACTCGAAATCAATGAACGGGTGCAAAGTATGGACTATATGTTTGTGGCATGTAAGGTGCGGGTGGGTATGCTAGTGGAATATGGTAGGGTGTACCCCAGAATAGTATGTATGCCTCAACTGTGTTTACTGTTGGCTGACCAAGTGTATCATATGTAAATATGTGTCGTGGTCTCCTCTCTCTGGTCGATCTTCTGACATCACTGTTTAGTGGTAAGTGTTCATCGTCATTTGTTCCTTCTGATTGCCTCAGTTCTTCTTTTGCAGGTGATGGAACTTGATCAGGCATGTATTCTTCATCATTTTGTTCTTGTAGTTGTCCTTGGTATTCCCTTTCAGGTACTCCCACTGGATCAGGTAAGTGTCTTTCTTCCCTCACAGGTTGTTGGAGTCTACCAGGTAAGAATTCTTCTTCACTCATTATTCCCTCCATTACAGGTTTATTTTCTGATTGTCTTCGACTTGAAGTCGGTTCATGGACTGAGTCTCTCCGTTCTGTCCTATTCAAAGGCAGTCTTAGCCAATGGCGTCCAGTGCTCTGTTCATCCTCTGAATCCTCCGAGTTTTCAATCTCAAGCATCTGTTGCTCTGTATCACTAGCTCTTGAACATATTTTTCTCTGTCTTCCCTCAGGTGCTGAGTTCACTGGACCAGGAAGAGTTTCGACAGGTAGGTCACTCACAGGCAAAAACAGATTACGATGCAGGGTTCTTGTTTTCCGCTTGTCTCCACTTTCTTGATACACAACGTACACAGGGTTTTCTGACACCTGTTCTTTGACTAGGTATATGACTCTTTCCCAATACGACCTTAGCTTTCTAGGACCACCTCGTTCGCTGAGGTTCCTCACAAGCACTCTGTCTCCAGGTTGCAGGGCAGATCCTTTCATCTTTTGGTCGTAATATGACTTGCCTCTGGCACTTGACTGCTTGCTGTTCTCGCTTGCAATGTGATAAGCCTCGGACATTCGCCCACTTCTGTGCATACCCTTTTGGTGTGACTGGGTCTGTTTCTTCCATCAACCCAAATAACAGATCAACTGGCAGGCGTGGGTGATGGCCAAAGAGCAGATAATGTGGCGAGTAGCCAGTGGCCTCATGCCGGGTACACTTGTACGCATGTACCATTTGTGGTAGATGGTCTTTCCAGCGCTCCTTTTCTCGGTCTGCCAGCGTTCTCAGCATTTGCAATAAGGTGCGATTAAACCTCTCTGCTGGGTTGCCTTGTGGGTGATATGGTGACGTTCTGGAATGTCCAACTCCTGAGAGTTTCTGCAACGTCCGAAACAGTTCATTCTCGAACTCACGGCCCTGGTCGTGGTGCAGCTTGGCCGGATAACCAAAGCGTGGGACGAAGTCGTTATATATGCGTTCTGCTGCGGTATGACCTGACTTGTTCTTCGTAGCGTACGCTTGTGCAAATCGCGTGAAGTGGTCAATTACAACCAGGATGTATTGATAACCTCCCTTGCTAGTCTCAAGGTGTAGGTAGTCAATGCAGACGAGTTCTAGAGGGAAGCTTGTCGTTATACTGCCCATAGGAGCCCGCATGTGAGCGACAGGTTTCTTCTGTTTGATGCATGGGCACCTCCTGGTAACATAGTCCTCAATCTCCCTCTTCATATAGGGCCAGTAGAACCGTTCTCTAGCCAGGTTGAGCACCCTCTCCGTACCAACATGTCCCATCTCGTCATGAAGATATTTCAATGCCACAGGTCTGTATTTTGCAGGTAGGACAAGCTGCTGTCTGGAATCAGTCCGTCTGTACAGGAGTTCATTCTCCAAGTGTAGCTTACTCCACTCATGTAAGAGCTTCCTGGTATGTACATTGGCTGCTTTCCGTATCTCATCAGTGAGTGCTGTACTTGTCTCTTTGAACTTCACGATCTCTCCAATAGCCGGGTCTTCTCGCTGTGCTCTCACCAGCTCATCATGGCTTATTGTTGGCAGGAGTGCAGGTGGCTGCTGTCTGGTGTTCAGAGAGGAGATGTGTAGGGCAGCGATCCAGGCGACATCTTTCCTCTGAGCCGCTCTGTTTCCCTCCCATGTTGCACACACCACATCTTGGGTTAACTCCTCAGTGCAAGCGGACATGTATCTGTCAATGTCTAGCGGGATCCGTGACAGCGTATCTGCATTGATGTTTACCTTGCCCGGGCGATACTTTACATCAAAACGGAAATCAGAAAGTTCTCCTACCCATCGATACCCAACGGCATTTAACTTGGCACTGCTCATGATGTAGGTGAGCGGGTTATTGTCTGTATATATCGTGAAGTGAGGGGCGTAATACAGGTAGTCCCTGAACTTCTCACACACTGCCCATTTCAAGGCGAGAAACTCCAACTTCCCACTGTGTAGTTTGTAGTTTCTCTCTGCAGGGGTTAATGTTCTCGAACCATACCCAATGGCCCTCAACTTCCCCTCTTGCTGCTGGTAAAGGATCGCTCCGTGGCCCTGCTCGGACGCATCGGTATGCAGCACGAACGGCTGGTTGAAGTCGGGATAGGCCAGTACCGGTGGGCTTGTGAGCATGTCCACGAGTCGCTCAAGTGTCATCTGATGTTCTCTTGTCCACTCTACAGGAGTTCTGGAGGATAGCTGCGGTCCTTTGGACTTCCCTTTGCGTGTCAGGGACCCTTGCATCTCAGGCTTTACTTGCAGTAGTTCATAAAGAGGTCTGGCAATCCGTGAGAAGTCCTGGATGTACGATCTGTAGTAGTTTAGGAATCCAAGAAGGCGTCTCGTGTCTCCCACTGTCTGTGGAGTCTTGGTCTTAAGGGACACCACTGCCTCCAGATCCTTTGGGTCAATTCTGACTCCCTCGGCTGACACCAGCCTCCCCACATACCGGACTTCTCGACGAAACAGTTCGCATTTCTCAGGCTTCAGTTTGACGCCATGTTGTTGGAGCGCTTTAAGGACCTTGCGTACTGTCTCCACATATTCTTGAAATGACCTTGCGTAGCATAGGACATCGTCGAGGTAGGGGATGCAGTACTCGTCCCTCAAGGGGCCTAGCATCTCTTCCATGCTCCGCTGGAAGGCTGCGGGTGCGTTAGTGAGGCCGAATGGGATACGTACCCACTCGTAGAGCCCCCAGGGTGTGACGAAGGCCGTCAGGTGTCTGGACCTCTGCTCCACAAACCCCTGGTGGTAGGCTTTTCCCTGGTCCAATATGCTAAACCAGGAATAGCCACCAAGGGAGTCTGTTAGGTCCTGGATACGGGGTAACGGATGTCGGTCTGGTACGGTCTTCTGGTTGAGAAGGCGGTAATCTACGCAGAGGCACAGCGTTCCATCTTTTTTCCGAACACACACCATTGGTGCCGAATAGGAGGATGTGGATTTCACTATCCACCCCTTTGCCAGGAGATCCTGGATGTATTCTTTGACCTCTCTGAGCAATGGCTTTGGGATGGTAGAGTACGCTCTCTGAACAGGAATGTCGTCTTTGAGATTGATCGCCATCTCCAAACTTGGAATACAGCCGATATCGTCGCTGTCTCGTGAAAAAGCTGCCGATTCTTCATACAGCATCTTCTTTACTGTCTCTTGCTGTTTCTCTTCTAGGTGGGTGATATCAACTGGGGGGTCCCACAAGGAAGGACTTTCATCAGCCGATGAAGTGGTGACACTGTTTATCTTCACGTTGACCCCCAACCGGTCCGTTTCAGTGTTGTCAGGGGAGTATGTTTCAACTACTTTTGCTATTGTCTGAACATTTCCCAGGGCAGTCTTTCGAGGCAGAGTGATGTCATGCTTAGTATTGTTTCCAACTGGCACTGTCACATATGGTCGCTTCTGGTTCTGTATTTCGAGCAAGCCTTCACCCACATCAAGTTGTTCTAGTGGCACGCTGCACTCGTCTGGCGCAAACAAGAGAGGGCTAGATGGACTCATGCTGGGTGGGACTTTGCACTTTATCCATGAAACCTGACCAGCAGGGATGACCATGTCATGTTGGCCTAGCCTCAGGCGTCCGTGTTGCATGCTGGGTGTTGTGATGGATACACAGCTCACTATGGCCTCTGCTTTGTCAGTTGTGATGGAGATGGCCCCGCAGAGTAAAGTAATCAGTGTTGGGATGAGTTTCTCTGGTTGCCCCCGGATCAGTTCCTCCACGACATTGAAACCAAGCAGCGGTCTCTCCAAAGCCATGCTACTCACGAGGAATGGGACACTGATCAACAGGTTAGGGTCTTCATTACCAGGTAAGTTTACTGTTACTGCTACCCAACCATCAAATGGGATGAGGTCTTCATTCACTGCATATACTCCCAGCTCATCCTCTTCTTCCATCAGCTCAGTGAGCGGCTGGGTCTCAAGATGAGGGAAGTGTTTGTCTTTCCACGCCCGGTCAATCATACTCACTTGGGCCCCAGTATCCAACAAAGCATTCACAGCTAGCCCATTCAGGTGACATTGAATTAGCGCTTTTCTCCCAATTAGTCTTGCAACTAGTTCATTTTTTGCATTCAGTGGGTCTGATGATGGCAATTCAGCGATTATATTTCTCTGTCCATGTCTCTCTTTCGCACAGGCTACTACTGCAGAGATACATAGTGAAGGTTTTGTTTTGGTTGTGTCCTCTGTATTAGTCTGGCTGTCTTGGACACCACGGTGCTGGGGCGGTTGGTGTCCGATCACTGGTTTCCCCCTTGCAGTGACCGGCTCCAGTTTCCTTGGTTCTTCTGTCTTTTTAGACACCCCACAGCCCTGTGACCTTCTTCACCACAGATGAAGCAATGGCGACAAAGTGACAGGCCCTGCTCCACACACTTAGGACAGCCACTAGTCCTCTCTCTCCCAGCAGTCGTCGATTTCCTCTGGGGACATTGACACGACTGTTCTGGTGGTTGTACCTGTGTTGGTTGTTTCATTGAGTCAACCACCTTGGTAAGTGCCTCAATCTTTGCTGACAGCTGTTGAATAATGTCCATTCCAACTGTCTGTTCAACATTCTGCTGCTTAGCACCTTGGGCTTGTGCTGCATTTGCCTCGAGTTGTGGGCTGTGGGCTTTAGTTGGGTTTTGGCGGGGTGTTAAGCCCAACCTCCGTTGCCTCTCACTCTCTTCAGTGGTTATTCTCATCACACGCTTAAGGATCACCTCATCTTTCACATTGTTGTCTGAGAGGAGGGGTTTTAACTCCCGGCGGATGTCATTGTGTCTGTGTCCCAGCCCCTGATACACTGTGTGTAAGAAAATGTCTTGGACAGTCTCTTTGCTGTACTTGATGTTTGCATCCGGAAGGCGTGATGTAAACAGTATCTTCTGTTTGAGGCCAATTACCCTGTAAAGGAACTGCTGGGGTGTTTCATTGTCATTCTGTTTCGCACACATCAACTCTTGAAACAGTTCAGTGCTATCCTTTTCTCTGAGGTGGGACTGCAAAAACCCTTTCAGTTCCTCAACAGTCACATCATCTTTGTTACTCAACATATCCTTGAAACTGCCAGGTTTAATAATCCTGAGCACAGACCTTACAATTTCAGAGTCACTGAAACCCTCTTGGATTCCCTCATCAATCTGTCGGCACACATTACCATATGTAATGTCTGATGTGTTATCGCCAATTTGACCCCCTTGAATTTTGAATTCTCTTCGGTGAAGATAAGAGAGTTCTCTGAGGGAGACCACCTTCTCTTCTGGCTGATGAGTATTGTGTGCAGGTTGGTAGCAAGTGTGTGGTGTGTATGAAATGTGTGGTGTGTATAAATCTTTGTTCCATACAGCTGGTGGTGTGAGTGAATGTAGTGAGTTGAGTGACTGTGTGGTAGGTGTGTCAATATATTGTTTAAGTTGTTCCCCAAGCTCTGCATAGCTTAATAACATTCTTTGTAGCTCAAAATTTTGTGCAGCACCAACTGAATCAGGCAAACCAGTATCAATGTTATCACTGATTGGGGTAACATGGTCTGAATTTACAGTAGTGGTGTTAATGGAGTCATTTGACTGAGCAGGCATGGCTGCACTGGTTACCACTGCCTGAGTAGAATCAGTTGGCCCCACATGAACACTAGCATCAGCATCAACGGTATTACTTTCAACAGATTTTACAAATGTTACCACTTTTTGAGACTGTAATGCAGCATCAACAACATCTTTCAGAAGCAAAAAATCTGTCATACCTTCGTCTTCTTTGTTAAGGTGATGCTCGCTATAAATAAACTCACAGATGTGATCAAAGCAGCCCTCGTGATCTTCTTTCTCCAGTTTTGGCTGTTCTTCTCCTGGCACTGGGCCCACGTTGTTGGCAATGTCAAAGAGGTTGCTTGGTGACAGGCAGAACAGGCTCTTCTTAATGTCCCACATTAATCTCTTCCTTTCTCCGTCAGCCATTGGTCCTCTTCTCCTCTTCCTCACGTCAGACACCCACAGTCCAGCAAGTCGACACAGTCTCTACTTCTGTCAAACAATCACCGTGATGCTCACACCTGTCCTTCTTCCCCAGCATTCATCAATTGCAGCGGCCGCGCAGCTCTCGATGTCATCTATTGTAGTGGATCAGCTTCCAACCTTGGCCCGTAGGTGGCGCCGGATCCCGGACGAGCCCCCAAGAAACTGTTACAGGTCCCGGCTTGGGTACCTGGTTACAGCTTATAATTATCCTGCAGTATGGACACAAGGATCACAAATTGAAACGTGTTGTCGCTTTCCCAAATTCCACTGGATTGTGTTTTTATTGAACCACACAAAATATATTCTGTCTCTTTCTTTTGTTTTTTTCCATTGTCTTTTCAACGTTCATATTTTTTGTATTATCACAATAACAATCAATATAACAATCATTCTGTCATTATTCAAATTCACACTACATAACACATAACACCATTCTCATTTTACATCATTTGTTCTCCTCATCAATATCTCTCATTTTCATTTCCGGCATAATACTGTTACTACAGTGTCCGCATCATTGTAGTATCACTACATAGCTTTGGCAAAGCCCACATGTGAGTAGCTGCACCACTACAGTGCACACAGAAAGCAGACAGTGGCTAATGCTAACAACATTGGCAGAACTGGACCAATAAACAATATAGAAAGTTATAATACAAAAACGAACTCATATTGTACACATTTAGGCTCATTGCACTTGTCACTTTTACAGAAGTGATTAGAAAAATATTAATAGAAAAATAAACTGCAGCAGCCCACTTTGCATTACATTACAATGTCCCAAAACAAACACCAAACGTCATCATCCTCACATCAAACTAAAGCTCAGTGACTGCACTTTATCACACAATTATTTGTGTTTCAAATATAGCTGCTTTAAGGTCATTACTAACCTGCAGTATGGACACAAGGATCACAAATTGAAACGTGTTGTCGCTTTCCCAAATTCCACTGGATTGTGAAGTTTGGGCGGAAGTACGTCAGTGTACAGGAGACTCCCACGGTGAAACAGACCTACACTGCCCCCTGCTGTCAGTAGTTAGCTGTTGTTTAACAATCTGTTGGTATCCTAGTGTCACCATTAAATATTATTCACCTGAATATTATCAAAACAAATTATAAAAATACACAATAACAACTTTTTGTGGGTGTCACATTCAGATTGTAATCATCCAAATATGATTAGCAGCAAAGTAGAAACGTTGTGGCTCTCAGAGCGAACGCAGGCAACGAATAAGCTATAGCTGGATGTTGCTAACTATGCTAACTAGCGAGCTTGTTTTGGCGCCCCTGTCATCTCCCTGCCCTACAATTCAGTGTGGCGTTTAGGCAAATGGTAAATGGGTTATACTTGTATAGCGCTTTTCTAACTTTTTTTTAAAAGGAACTCAAAGCGCTTAGACACTATTTCCACATCCACCCATTCACACACACATTCACACACTGATGGAGGGAGCTGCCATGCAAGGCGCTAACCGGGACCCATCAGGAGCAAGGGTGAAGTGTCTTGCTCAAGGATGCAACGGACGTGACTAGGATGGTAGAAGGTGGGGATTGAACCAGTAACCCTCAGGTTGCTGGCACAGCCACTCTCCCAACTAGAGGAATAGCGAGTACCTGCGGCTGAGGTGAACATTCAACACATTTTGTTTGGATCCTCTTTTTTGATATTGTAGTGGGTTTACATAATTCACCCACAGAGCTTTTGTTATTGTTAGAAAGTTCCAGTCAAACAGTTTTTTCCGGTGTTTTGTGTTGTTGCGCTGAAAAGCCACGGATGTATAGATACTGCTCGATTGCTGATAAGAAAACAATATGAATGTCATTAACATAATTAGCTCAATCTTTTGACACTCCTCCCTGGACGCCGTTACATGCTCCAATATTTCATTAAAAAAATGCGGAAGTGATATTTTGACGCTAAAATTAATAATTAAAAACATTTTTGCGGATATTTCACAAAAGCCGAGCTGACATTTAATGTAATTTTTGGTACACATTGTTTTTAAATCATATCATTTTGTGTCTTTATCAGTGTGTATTTTACTTACACTTTAGTCAAATAAATCTGACTTAATATTGTCTGTTTGTAGAAATGTAGAAATATACTGTACCACTCATCCATATGTCATCCGCCTGATTTGTATTTAACAGTGGGGTGCAGTCACTAGAGGCAGGGGAGGCATGGCCTCACCTGCCATCATGGAAAGAAAAAAAAAAGTAAAAAGAAAAAAAAAACAATTAAATTGTTATATGTATCCAGTGATTATACTAAAGTTATTTTCCAATTAACTTCACCAGTTTTAGATTATTTTTATTTTTATTTTCACATTTGCCGTTCAAATACTAAGAAGAGACGGTGCGGTGATTAGCAGCCAGTTGAGGCACGTCACTGCATTGTGCCTCAACATGGATTGTGTGCAATGACTCGGCTAACTGCTGGCATGCTGTGCAGTGAGACCGTATTGCTATATGAATTATATTATACATTTCCATAGTTTAGTTAGCTGAGGTATATAATTTCCAGTGTATTTTGTCAACAACTGTATGTGTGTAACGTATTTCTTGTGCTGAGCATTCATAAAACTGCTGCGAAGACACACTGTGTGACGCTCGTCTCATAACCCCGCCTCCTGGTGCCAAGCACCTCCGCCGCAGAATGCACCGCCCGACGGGAGCGCCGCGGCCACACCAACCAAAGCCCACACCCAAACCCTCCACGTGCAAGACCGAATCCACCCAAAAAAAGTCACTTAACAAGAAGCCAAAAAGTGCAAAAACAACAATGCTCGCGCTGGAGGAGCCGCGAACGACCGCAGGGACACAACATTAGGTACACCTGCAGACTGCTGCCCGGATGTCATATTTCATTCCTTCACAACTCTTCCAACATGAACACCACTGTTCCCGCACTTATAAGTAAAGGTAAGACCATAATAATATTTGTTTTATTAAATGTGCTTTTTTGTGTGCTACAGTTTGTAAGTGTAATGTTAAAGTTAAGTTAAAGTACCAATGATTGTCACACACACACTAGGTGTTGTGAAATGTGTCCTCTGCATTTGACCCATCCCCTTGTTCACCCCCTGGGAGGTGAGGGGAGCAGTGGGCAGCAGCGGCGCCACGCCCGGGAATAATTTTTGGTGATTTAACCCCCAATTCCAACCCTTGATGCTGAGTGCCAAGCAGGGAAGAATGCTGGTATGAGCTTTTAAACATAACCCGTTAACTGCTGCCAATCACATGGTGAATAAGATACTATTTAGGGTTCATATGTTTGTAAATCTGACTGTGATGATGCAGTGCCTCACCAGACATAAACCTCACCGCACGCCACTGGTATTTAACTACCATGAACTGTGAAATGCCGTGGAAACACAAACCACACAAGTCTACAGAAAATTATAGTTCCTGAACTTTTGGTGGAAAAGGACCTATTATTTGAACACTGCTATCAGAAATCCCTGAACAAGTCTTTAATGTTCTGAAATCTTGATTCTTCGGACAGATTAAGCTAAGATAAACTTGTATCACACTGATACATATGTAGCAGATTTCAAACATGATGGAGACTGAGTAGTCATAACTGCTAATGGAATGATCCATCCATCTATCCATTTTCTACCGCTTGTCCTTCTCGGGGTCGCGGGGGTGCTGGAGCCTAACCCAGCTGCACTTGGGCGGAAGGCGGGGTCCACCTTGGACAATTCGCCACCTCATCGCATGGCCAACACAGATAGACAACATTCACATTCGCACACGAGGGCCAATTTAGTGTTGCCAATCAACCTATCCCCAGGTGCATGTCTTTGGAGGTGGGAGGAAGCCGGAGTACCCTGAGGGAACCCACGCAGTTCCGGTGAGAACATGCAAACTCCACACAGATTGAACCCACGGCCTTCGTATTGTGAGGCACACACACTAACCCCTGTTCCACCGTGCTGCCTAACTCATTGAAATGGAATTCCTAGCTAGGTGTACGGGGTGATACACTGCTCACATTCAGCCAAATGCTGCAAATGATAGTGGCTCTAAATATACTGTAAACGGATCTCAACTCTGCTTTTTCAAGTTAGTCAGTGGAAGCTTGCTTACCACAGTGCTCCATGAACTCGGACAGATAACATTTTATCCTTGGCCATGTTGTTACAGAGAAGTTTTCTGCTACACATTTCTCGATTTGATATTTTAGCGCAGATTTGTGGGACTGGGGAGATGCATAATAGGGCTTGTAACATGCATGCATCGATTTAGAATATATGAAAACAATTTTTTTTACATGAGATATTACAATTTAGACTGCTTTTGGGGATTGCTTAGAAAATATCCATACTCAATAAAAATTAGCTTAGAATTTATTTCAATGTAGATTGCTTATGATGATGCTTATTGAATATTCATGCATAAAATAGATTTGTATAGAACATATTATGCTCACAATTATTTATGAAATGAACCACTGTTGAACTTGTTACCTGACTTAGCGCAATGACTAAGCAGATGTCGGGAACTTGAACTAACCTTCAAGATATGATTATGGTTATGATGTCAGTTTATTTTGAACATGTAAACAATTACAATGTAATACATCACATATTTCCAGTTTTTCATTACATCATGTCCAAAAAGGAGTAGGAGGAAGCATAGCGTATTTAATTCTACCTCTTTTCGTATCGTAGAAGTTTTAACACATTTCTTTGTTTTCAATTTGTATCACAACAGTGAATGAATAAATACATGAGTAAATAAATAAATGAATGTATAATACAACAATACAACACCAAGTCATTGAAATAATATTTTGATTCAATATCAATCAATCAATCAAAGTTTACTTATATAGCCCTTAATCACAAATGTCTCAAAGTGCTGCTCGGCTCATATCTCACATCGGGGCAAGAAAAAACTCAAGCCAATGGGAACAGCGAGAAACCTCGGAAGGGACCGCAGATGTGACCCCACCCCCATGGAGTGGTCCATCCTGGGTCCCGACTTGGAACAGATAGCGCCTCCTCTGTAGTCACCTGATAACCTCTCCACGCAGAGCAGAAAAGAGAGACAGCAGATCAACTGGTCTAAAAAGGGATCTATTTAAAGGCTAGAGTGTACAAATGTGTTTTGATGATGTTTTAAATCTTTGATGATTTTTAAGATTTAAATGCTTTTACTGAGGTAGCATCTCTAACTGTTAATGGTAGGGCATTTCAGAGTACTGGAGCACGAATAGAAAACCAGAAGTCATTGTCATGGACCCACTAGCTGCGAAAGCTAGCTCTCTAATCACACTAAACAGGCTCAATAACTCCAAGGTGACATTCTGGTGAGTTTACGAAACAGAAACAATACAACAAGAATGCTATTGTAAGTTAATAAACTAACAAAGACACTTGTAGATATGTTAGCATAGTAGCTAATGCTAATGACGCTAGCTTCATTATATTACAATAGCACATACAAATATGCATAAAAACACTCCTACAGACATCACACATGGAACGGTTTAGTTTGTAAAAATATTGCTTGGATTGATAAATAACGATTCCATACGAGTAGAAACGCTATGGACGGTAGGTTTGAAAAAAAGTCTAAACAGAAGGGCAATGCAGCCACTGCCGCACCTGCAGTGAGCGAACTCGTCTAAAAGATGGTGACCTAGCACCAGAGGTGTGGACTCGAGTCACATGACTTGGACTCGAGTCAGACTCGAGTCATGAATTTGATGACTTTAGACTCGACTTGACAAAATGTAAAGAGACTTGCAACTCGACTTAGACTTTAACATCAATGACTTGTGACTTCACTTGGACTTGAGGCTTTTGACTTGACATGACTTGCTACTTTCCCCAAAACCCAAACCTTAAAAAGTTATTTGGGAGCGCTCCGTAATCTTTCATTTTATACGTCTGTGTCTATAAGCGTGTGTGCTGCTTGTCAGCGTGTGTGCTGTCAGTACAACAGCCAATCAAATTAAATCTACGTTGTTTTCATCCCACAGCTCTCATCCAATCCAATTGCAGGACAACCACCGAACATGAGTTGTCAAACAATGCGGCAGTGAGAAACAATTATGCCAAAGTTGGTTTCGTTCGGGTATAAAAACTACGACTTGATCAACAAAAAACGAATTGCCGTATGCAAATCACGCAGTTCGAATATTACAGACAGAGAAGCAACAACTTCCAACTTCGTTCGACATTTGAAGTTGCACAAAGAAGGGTAAGTTTTGAATGTAAGATAACGTTTACTGGCTAAGTAACATGACTTTTATTTGCTGTGTAGTTAAATCAGTGAGGCTGTAAACTCACTGCTAACGTTATAACCATAGACATCTTATAAGGGTACGCAGCATTGAGCGCTACTGCCTACTGGCGCAGACGAGACGCGGAGCCGCCATCTTGGAGTGGTGATCCGCTCCACTCAGTGCAATTCATTTGGCAGGAGCAATGAACTGTCAGCAAATTTAATTCATTTTACCTCACTGAATACCACTGATTTTCACACGTTTTTTTTGTCATACGTGTAGCTATGATAACGGACACATGTTTTGGCGTTTTTATTATTCATAGTTTGCTTAACAGTAATATAATATTCTTATACGCTATAAATGACCAGACGTCCGAGATCAAAACTGGGAATATAATCCCAGAGAAGGGGGAAAAAAACGGTCAGCTATTTTTAAATTGAAGAAACAATATGATTAGATTATATATACATGCGTATATCCTACATAAACAATGTATGAATACATTAGATATCTATATATTTTAGGGACCTATAGACTGTAACTCTGTTGCTGCAGCAGCAGAGAGTTTATTCTGTCTTGACACTTTGTATTGATATTTTGTATTACATTCTTCCCTTAAATGATAATGTTTACAGTGATTGTTTTATATCTATTTTTTATGTATGTCGCTTTGGATAAAAGCGTCTGCCAAATACTTAAACATATATAAACACCTGGAAGTCTTTATATCAGCTAAAACCACCAATCTGTTTCACTGGATTCAGAATAAAACCAAATGCTGTCTTACCCATCAATGTTAGTATTTGAATATTGTTACTTGAAGACTTATTCCTGGTTACAATTATACTGTTAAGAAAGTATTGTCTTATACTTTGCCTAAAATGAGAATGCATCATAATCAGTGGCGGCTGGTGAATTTTGTTTTAGGTGGGGCTGAAAGTTTGTAAACCAAACCCCTGTAGGGGGGTCATCCTCCCCCAGAAGATTTCTTTGTGATTCTCACATACAAATATTGAAGATCTTTGCTCCTTCTCAACTTTGTGGTAATGTTATTTTCATAAAATACAACCAATAGTATGTTAATGTTTGTTTTTGCAAATGTGTTTATTCTGTAAAGGAATGAGTTAAATGTTTAAAATTGTTTAAACTATTAAAATGACTGGTTAATAGTGCTATTATGAATTGCAACGTCAGCACCATTTTTTTTCCTGCAATTTCAAATGCACTTGTTTTAATAAATAAATACAGCGTTTTAAATGCATACACAATCTGTGTAAAAATAGTAGTCTGTGGTTAAAAGGACTTGAAAGGACTCGAAACTCAAAATGCAGGACTTGGGACTTGACTTGAGACTTTCTAGTCTTGACTTTGGACTTGACTCGGGACTTGCCTGTCTTGACTCGGGACTTGACTCGAGACTTGAGGGCAAAGACTTGAGACTTACTTGTGACTTGCAAAGCAATGACTTGGTCCCACCTCTGCCTAGCACAAACAATAACACAACTATTCAGTGTGTATGCTTTTTTTTTTTAAATTTTAACTATTTACTTTATAGCCGGTCAGTGAAGAAAAATCCTTAAATTAACCACACCGTTTTATAAGCCACAGGGTTCAAAGCCTTGGACTAGATCCAACCAATCTATGTCTATGAGCACGAACTGATGAAGCCTACTCGGTTAAGACAAACCACACAGTCCAGTTGCGATCGATCGAATGCCCTGAGAAGGTTGGAAAAAAGTAGCAGTTTATAACCTGTATTTTACTGTAAATTGGCTGATTCACAGAAGGATGTTTGGGTAAATGTCTACTATATATGGATTATCCGTTTACGTCTCATATGTCCAAAACTTCACCAAAGAAGCAAATTCTAAACGGACCGTTTGGAGGAAGTAGGAAATAAGGCACGATTGCTTTCTAAAAATCTCTGCAATGCCCCTACGGTTTAATTCATATTTTGGGGATTCATGCAGATCCCAAATACACATAAACAGGTACGTAAAAAAAAATGTTTTTTCACCTTACCAGTCTTATAAATCGGTATGACTTTTGCTATTGGCATTAATTAATTGGAAATTTGCCTGTTTGGAATGATAGGTTGCTGTCATATGTTAAAGGTTCTCTTCAATAGCATTTTTTTTGGTTTCCATATCAAATCTGTTACAATCAGTTGACGTCTTGGATTTACATATATTCACAGTTTTGATTATTCCTAGAAGTGTGATATCCTGTTGTTAAACAAGTACGCAAGTGCAAACGGTGAAATGAACAAGGCCAGCAGCGCATTATGAGATTACTTGTAGGCTGATGGTCATGTCATTTGCGTTTTCAACCGTAGTTGTGGCTAACACTTTACACAAGTGAGGAGAAAAACACCAATAAAAAGACAAACACCGTTAACAAATTCTGACAACAGCTGCACACCCACCTTATGGAAAACTTCCCTTGATTTTGCTATGAAGACTGACTGATTCTAAGAGTCAGGGTCCTTGACTTCACATGATCCAGCCTGCGTTAGTGACACGTGTCGAAAACTACCCAGAGAGCCTCTGTAAATATATGTTGTTTTCTTGATGCAAAATATTGAGAGGAGTCTCTGACAAGTTTTATTCTCCCTTTGATCAAATGAACACATGACAAAGCGGGCTGAGTCAAGGTCTGTGAGGGTCCATCGCTAACATGTGTTTGAGTGCTTTCTGCACATGTAAGTGAAAGAGCCTTAATAGTTTAAGGTTATTACTACCTTCATTGAGCATTCTGAAGTCTATTTGTATGTCATCCAGAGTTTCAGATACTTAAATATTTCCAATCTGACAGACACACTGACGTTAGGTGATATACTTTACTGCTTGTTGTTGTATCCACATGGAGCACACAAAGTATGGAGGTTAATTTGTGTCTTCAATAATAAAGCCTTTTTTTTACACTGAATTCATGTAACTGAATTTTTTGCGTTTGAATTTTGTGAACTGATTTATTTTACATCAAATTTTGCTGACAATTTCATTGAAAAAAACTCAGTGTTTTAAAATTCAGTGTAAAACAAGATGGTCACTGTAGTGTGTTGTTCATCTATTAATGAACAAACTTTGTCCTGTGAACAATTAGCTTACGCTAAAACATTTATTTCTCCCTCCATGAATGCATCCAAACATCTGTCCTCTTTTTTACGTTTCCCTGAACATTATTATCCAACACCATCTGCTGGTCACATTGTGGATCAGAGTCAGTTTAAAACTGCATATCATGACACGTAATAACTTGTATGTCACTCAGAAGTTGGTTGGTTGGTTGGTCGAAGTTTATTTCGAACATGCATACTATTTCAATATGAAACATCCCATATTTTAATTTTTCTTTACAACATGTCCGAAAAGGAGTAGGAAGAAGCATCGCTTATTTAATCCGACCCCTTTTCTACATCATAGCTGTTTCAGTAACAACATGTTCACTTTCTGTTTTTCATTTGTAAATAAATGACATCAGTTCATTCTGAATACAAGAGTTCTTTAAAAAAATAGTTAAGTCATGCAGATTTTAACCTTTGGAATTACTTCTATTGTTTGAAAACATCCAGCGGGTCGCATTATGTTGTATTATTCCGAGGTAGTCCAGTTAACTGCTTTTTTTTATGGTATTTTGCAAGACCCGTGTCACGTGACTTCAAATTTGACACCTCATTGGCTGGTTGTGAGACAGGATCGATTGCTTCAGCCTTAATTTACCAAAAGTGAATGTTGCTTTTTGAAGCAGCAAATTTTTCGACACTGAATTTTTCAGCGCTGAATTTCTTTTACACTGAATTTTGTACACTGAATTTGAAAACACTGAATTTATTTTCAATGAAATTGTCAGCATAATTTGATGTAAAAAAATGTATTCACAAAATTCAGATACATAAATTCACTGTCAAAAAAAAGTTTTCGTAATGGGTGACTGGAGCATATAACAGCTGCATTCGGGCCGAAGGCAGGGTACACCCTGGACAAGTTGCCACCTCATCGCAGGGCCAACACAAATAGACAACATTCACACTCACATTCACACACTGGGGCCAATTTAGTGTTGCCAATCAACCTATCCCCAGGTGCATGTCTTTGAAGGCGGGAGGAAGCCGGAGCACCCGGAGGGAACCCACGCAGTCACGGAGAGAACATGCAAACTCCACACAGAAAGGGCCCGATCCCTGGAATCAAACCCAGGGATTATTGTGAGGCACAGGCATTAACTTCTGGTCCACCGTGTTGCCTATGCCGAGAGCACTCATACATTATTATGTTGCATTCGAATAAGCCAGATATAGTTGAATACACAGGGTTGTTAAATTATTTCCCATTGGGATTTGTGTTTCTTCATCAGTTACAACACATTTGTGGGCTATTTTGTGCTAATTAATGGTATGTTGACGTTTTTGTTGCACTTTTAAATGGGTCAAGGCTAACAGTATAACTAGCGCCAAATCCCAACAGAATAGATGTAACTACACTTGGTACTAAAAAGCTTTCTTATATACGAGCTTGTTTTTTGTATACCGTACTTCTTTTTTTAATTTGGCAGGCATTTCTTAATTTTACCATGAGGTCATTGTCATGCCACCTTGCGTTCACTGTTCATAATGTTCAAATCAGCCATGTCTATGTTCAGCTGTTTAAATGTAGATACATTTGCATTTAGCACAGATGCATACACTTTCACTCGTGCACTCAGAGCCAGTGGGGCATGCAGGTTCCGCACTACATAAAGTAATACATTGCTGCATATCAAAGGAAATTACCCTTCACCTCAGTGCTTGGATCTTAGCGAGTTCCTTAACCAGAGGAATGGGCTTTGAACCACGCAGATTCCCCCAGGGCCCTTATCCCAGCCCCTCCCCAGAACGTTGCGCCGGATAAGGGCCGTAATTCCCACTTTTAGGTTTCCATTAATCTGATCCTGACACAGGGGAGATGGGCTGCTTTGCATATCGCCTTCCCAAGATGGAGGGCTATTTACATGATCGCCTCCAGATGAATATGATCAGTAGCTCACCTCCTCCGCCATGCTCTGCAGCTGAGACGGAAACATGCAGATTTTCAGTGGGTATTTGCTACATTACCACGGGTGAAATATTATTCACTCAGGTATATTCACTGTAGCGTTTCAATACATCTCAAGTTAGACTTGATGGATACGTGTTGAGGATATTACAACTCGCCACTTGATTCCCTTGACGAAGGCCAAATTTCTTTTAGGAATTTTACGCCGGGGATCGATAGATTGGCCCATTTTTCATCGCACGGTGACAGCGCTAATGTGAGGAGGACCCCCACCCCCTTCAACAAATGTGAAGAACACCAGTGAACACTGCTCCATTTGAAGCCGTGAAGGTAGACCCCATGTAAATGTATCTGTAATGAACGATGCGAACAGGAGGTGCATTTTTCTCTTTCTGCTACATTTATTTCTGAATATCAAATGAATATGATAAATGTGGAGTGTGGGGGCGTTTGAAGCAAAGTAAGCCGAGGATATGAGATGAGTGATACTGTTGTTACGCCACCGTTGATGATGAACACACACAAACAAACATATACACTCTAATTCAATGTTGTTCCCTGACCTGAGCACGAGCGCACTTGTTTCCTATGGCATGCAAACACCTTGTACCTTTTGAAGGGTTCGTCCCTCAACTGTATTTTTTGCAGCACGTGCACACAATTCAATTAAAAAAAAAAGAAGTATAGAAACACCACCGTTGTTTAGTGTTGATGAAAGAGTGAGTCAGTGTGCGCATGGTGTCAATGAAATATCGCGACGGGTGTAAAGACGGACAGAATGTGCAGGCTCTTGTCTCTCACTTCAAAGTGTTTTTAGTGGGCATCTTAGTGGGAAACTGGTGGGTGGTTGTAATCACACCAAAAGGTGCAGTTTTTATACGAGTAGTTAGAAACATACTTTTTTTTGTCTACTGATATCACCTCACATGTTGTGTGAGGTGCAGTCCAACTTGACGATTACCAAGAATAGGCGTGCAATGCTAATTGTCACTTCTTCACATGTAAATAGTGTGATCGAATCCTCTGCCACTTTGTCGCAGGGCGCTTGGGTGCAGCGAGCGCATCCCTTAAGTGTATTTCATGCTTTTAATTGGCACCATTGGATGTTAATTTCAAGCATGTCATGGATGTGTCACACCAGTAAGCCGCCAGTGTCCGACCTCATGTAATGTCGAATTACTTCCCTGCTGCTTTTCGCCGTGACAATAGATAAGCTTCTCCGAGGCAACACCAAGGGGGACTCACTGCTGTGACACTTTCCTTCCTGATTGTTGGTCTCACCTTAGAAATACCAAATAAATGGACACGGTATTGATTGGAATCAAAATTTTCTGCAAATTATCACTTTTAATTATATATTTTTTTATTGATTAATTCACTCTTTTAGAGTGTGTACTGTTCCTTGGAATATTGAAATACAGCAGGAACATGAGAAAGTATATCATATCACAAACGGAACTGAACAACACTGAGGAACAAGTTTTTCTATCAGTTTTAGGGCTTCCCCAGTACTTGCAATGAATGTAGTACAACCAACAGTCGATGTGCATTTGCTAATACAGACTTTGACAACTGAAGAACTCAGAATGAATTTGCACAATTTAAAGAAAACAGTCATAAAGTAGTCACTGACGATGGGATGGTGCACCTGACTGAATTCTGTGCAACGAGCAAGCGGTAGAAAATGGATGGATGGATGGAGCATGGGTCCAGTTCGTACTTTGTGATTGGTTGTGTCTCTTTATATGCCGTGTGATTGACTGTTGAACTGATTTTACTGCTAAGTAAGTTAGTGATATAAGAATAAAGTAAAACATATATTTAAAAAAACAGTACACAGACTAGCGATAAAATAAAAAGCCTCCCAAAGAATAACAAAAACATATATAAACAGTTATTCATTGAGTAGTACGAATGGGAATTGATACGATTTTTCCGGTTCAGATTCCACGTTCAATTCTGCTTAACGATTCGGTTCTTTATCGATTCTCTTATCGATTCTTATTTGCAAAAAAAGATAACAATATGATGGATTAGCATCCATTTTGTTTCGTTAAAAGCTAACATGATCTTACAAAGCCAACAGTGAGGTCTTAAGAGGCCATTGTGCGCACCTTTTGTTTGCTTCCTTTTTTTGTAGTTTATTAGTGTTAAAATAAAAGATGTACTCACATACTCGCCTTGCACGCGCCAACTTTCCGTTGCGTTCCGGAAAAATAAAACCCAAGGGCCAAGTCCTGACAGAATCGAAGAATATGGAAAGGTACAGTCATCTTAAAGGTTGAAGAGCCAACAGAGTGGTGTTCTGTAATAGTCATAATATCGCTCTATATGCATATTTTTCTATGGAGCAAGGAAACACAACACTAGATATCATGTAGCTGTTTTGTTTTTTTGCAGCTTAGCTACAAGAAACCAGTGTTACCCTTAACACGGATAAGAATGAATTGAGTTAGGTGAGGTCACAGTTTTGGTACACATATTGTTAGACCTGAGCCTGACAAAATTAAAGTCGAGAAAGAGAATAACGAGCCGTCAAACATTGTTAAGTCCGTAGTTTCGTTGGTATAGTAAACCAATGAAAATTCCTACCAGGACTATCAGAAAAAGACAAGTCACTGAGAGACATGTTCCAAAAAGAAACTGTGGATTTGGAGCTGTGCGCAACAGAAAGCAATTGACCACCTCAAGGACACCCTTATATCAACCCTGGTGTTGACATATTGGGAATACAATAAGGAGCTGAAACAGTCAGCAGACGTGCCATTGCATGTACTCTGAGATGTTCTCCTGCAAAAAGAGGGAGAAGAGTAGAGGATGGTTGCATATGCATCATATTCAATGACGGACACAGAACAGAGATAGGCACAAGCGGAAAAGAAGCGTTGGCAATGAAGTGAAGATGTGAGGCTCAGGGACTTCCTGATCGAGAAACGTGTTCTCTAGAGCAGTGAGGAACTGCTTTTTTAGCATAGTAACTAGGGCAGTCAAACAAATTAAATATGTATTGCGATTAATTGCATTTTGTTCACAGTTAACTAAAAATTATTTGCGATTAATCGCAGATGGAATTAATTTGACATCATTATTTAGTGTACACTAGACAGATCATTTAAACATGCTAATACCATGACTTGGCAATTAGTTTATTCAATTAAAATGTTTTAAACCAATCAATCAATCAATCAATGTTTATTTATATAGCCCTAAATCACAAGTGTCTCAAAGGGCTGCACAAGCCACAACGACATCCTCGGTACAGAGCCCAAACATGATGCTTTTTTAACAGCTCAACAGAAAAAGGCCATAATTACGCTTTTAATGACAAAAAATAAGTACAAATAAATACCTGCAATGTTTTGGTGTCTTGCCAAGTTTTGCAGGAATACAGAAGTTGTATTCCTACTGTAGAAGTACTTGCATTCAGAGGGGGAGCTACACCATGTTTAGATACCAATTTCACACATGTGAATTGTTACGATCATGGTTTAATTGTCAAAGATGTTTAGTAATGTAAAATGTGATATTTCTACCAAAATAAATTATTCTGATATTCTGTACATTACATGTAATTGAGGAGAAACTAAATGTTCCCCTCTACATTATATTACTAGCATGTCCGTAGAAATATTACAAATTACATTAGAACATTTTTGACAATCAAAGCATTTTTTTCTTTTTTCTTTCTTTCTCAATTATTTCAGGCAATGACACAGAAAAAGTACACGGTAGACAACATGTATTAATATTAAGTCATATAGTGCAAAAAGCAATAAACAGTATGTAAACATGAGGATCTAATTCTGCCTGAAAGAGAGTGGTGAGAAGATAGTTGATGCTAACTACATATATTGCTAGCATACACATACACCTAATGAAATTAATATCGAGCTTCCCATCATATTTTTGCGTCCTAACTATCATATAATTATTAAAGGATATAATTAGGTATTATTGTAAATGGTTAGTTCTAAAGTAACACAGAGAGACACACAATAGAGCCCTGACATGAGGGTGAGAAGTATTTGCGAGCGGCAATAATCATCAAGATAAGCCAGCAAATGAGCAGTTACCATGGAAACTGGACTTAGATGGGACAAGACAACCAAACCTCCTTTGGAAAACAGTATCAGTCCTTGGGAAGAAGAAGACATACATTGTGCAAGGAGCTAGAAAAAGCATGATGTCTCCCTTTCCCTGCTTGTGGCCATTAGGGAATTGTATTTCTTTGCTTCAAACAATCACATTGTGGTAAATCTAAAAATTGGCAACGACTTGGTGAGCTTTATTACCGTTTAAACAAATACGCATAGGAGAAAAAGTTATCCTCCCTTCAATTGTTGCTTTGTTCAAGGATTATCATACACATGTTATATCATGGTGGTCTTACCCCAGGTAACACATAATTATTTTGTTGTAACAACAATTTATACCAACAATGTAAAAAGAATGTGGTGGAATTTCTGACCTTTTGTACCATATTTTGTGTCTCTCAAAGTCCGGAAAGAGAGCGAGGTCGAAAAGCATTAAGGAGGACACGACAGTAGTGGATTGTCTGCTCGTTTCCCTTTTTTCTATTCTGTACCATTGGAGGAGCATATGTGGGTTAGAGTTCAACGTATGGTTGGCCTGACAATTGTACAAAATGTTTTGATTGTTTGTTATGGCTAAAGGATTCAAGGAGGTTGCAGAACAAACAGGTCCAAAACAACTGGACCTTGACACACGAAGGAAACACATAAATGGCCAAGTAGACCAAGTCTATGCGTGATTCGCATGATTCTCGATTCATCCAACGTCTCCGGAGACGTTGTCTGTTTGCATGGCAATTCAATCCAACCTTGTACCATTTGATTATAAGTAAACAAAACTTTTGTACTAAATTCACTTTTGTTGCTGTTTAAGATTCGGACATTCCACCACATAAAATTGGCGTCACGAACAGGATGGTCTAGAATGCTGCAGGTCGACATCCGCTCCCGGTCTCTCTCTAGGCAGACAGAGGTTGCACTATGTGCACTTCTAAAGGTAAGCAATTTTGCATAATGTGTAAACCCTGTCTGTCTGGGGATGGTCGGGACTGGTAAGACTAATTGCTGAACCTATTTTTGATAAAAGAGGTTCTCCAAAAACAACCTGGAATGGGGTATGTATGGTTGGCTTGGGTTGCTATTGTTGTGATTATATTGTCTGTGTGTTGGTCTTAAAACTTGTGATTTTTTGTTTTAATATAAGGGGAACTGTTAATAGAATTGTGGTGGTTCAGGAGTGTTTAGCACAGACGATTTGAGGCAAATACATTTTTTCACCTCTTCTACTACTTCTGCAAGTACACCAGGTTAGCACAGTTTGGATACAGCTAAAGTAAGGGCATTTTTAACTAGCTGGTGGTACATTTGACTATAAACAATTGTTGAATAAGTCTGTGAATGTGTAACGCATCTGTTTTTGTGGAGCTGCAGCGGTAAAAGCTCCAATTTTAATGACTTTTTAGTGACTGCGGTAAAGGAGATCGACTGAACTGTCACGACATTCTGATCAGTGTGCTGCAGTTAAAACAGATGGAGATTGGGCTCCATACAGTTGAGCTTTAGTGAAGCTGTTTTGGAACTGAACATACATGATGGCTGTAGAATTGTTGGCTGATTACCAGTGATGCTACGGCGCCTTTAGGCTGTTTCCGTGTTGGTCAGGGTGGTAACGTAGGATGTGCTCCGCTGGGCGGGTTAATCGCCGTTTTATGAGTAAGAAGTGACCTGCGTTCGTGATATGAGACGGCCGTTCCACAAAAAGCATGCGTGTATAATTGTTTATAGTGTCTGAAATGGGGTGGGTTGTATTTTGTTAATGTGTGAATTGGTGAATTGGTGAATGTTGAAAAGGTGTTGGATGTGGAGTGATTCAGTTTATTGTTGGTACATTTATGTATATATATACCTGTATATATATATATGCGTATTTTAATAACAATTGTGTATGCACCTACTGGTCTGATCTGTTTTTTCATTCTCTCCCTCTCGAACTGCTTATCCGAGGTCGGGTCGCGGGGGCAGCAGCCTAAGCAGGGAAGCCCAGACTTCCCTCTCCCCAGCCACTTCGTCCAGCTCAGAGTGAATGATAAATGTTGTTTATTATTATTAAGTTTAGATATAATACAGCTGTGCTTCTGGGTGTGATTGTGACTGTGCAATATTATAGTTTTGTAAAAAAGTGTCTGAGATTTTGATTACACAAAAAAGGCTCGCTCTTTGTTAATTTTTTTGTGCGTATGACGCAGTAATAAAAGGAGGTGCTGTGAGAGATCAGACAGATCCCGCCCTTCCCCAACATATTTTTGTTTAATGCAGGTTCAAAGTTCAGGAATAACAAATAGCAGGAAATGAAATATGAAAGGAGGCTCTTTTAGGAGACATTTGAGATAAGAGGTGTGTCGTTGTGACGAGGCTGTGTGACGTGCTGCACATTAGACGTGAGCCAGAGAGGTGTGTCACTGTTAGCACAGCATAGGTTAGCATAGCATAGCATAGTTTAGCATAAATTAGATTAGCATAGGAGTAGTTTAGCATTGAGCTAGCATAGCTAAAATTAGCTTACCTAGGCCTAGTAAGGCTAGGTTAGCATTTAGCTTGGCATTACAAAATGTGAGTGGACAGCTGTTCTCAGTCTGAAGAGAGTGCTGGCAGGTTGAGTTTGATAATAAGTAAAATAAAAGATAAATAAATAAACATTTAAATATCAATAAATAAATGTGGGTTGCTTTGAATTAATATTTATATAGCAAATAAATTAAATAAAGTTAAATAAGTAAATTCAATAAAATTTAATTTAAATTTGATAAAGGTAAATTGATTATTTAAAAATATTGACATTTTAATTGTTTTGAGAATAATTACAATAAAATACAATTTAAATGTACATTCTAAAATATTTTTAACTTTTATTTGTGTAATTGGTATTAATCATATATTGTCAACGTTTATAGTCACACATGTGTGAATCGTGGAGTCTGAGACGCAGGTTTGGTCAACATTTGGGGTCTTCAGTAAACTGAAACCACAGTTAGCCGATGAAATAAAAAGATATTCACAGAAAATGGAACAAGCAGACACAAAGCTGTCTGTCACCCTGTCCGGTGGACGGGACTTTTGACACAAGGCAGTGTAGAGAGATGGGGGTTTTGATAAACACCTCCCCGCTAGACCTGCTGCCTTGGCTGGTAGGCGGGTGCCGGGATACGGCGCCGGTTGGCACTGCGGCGCATCCTATCAGAGGCCTTCCGTAGCAGAGCACGGGCGGTCCTCCAAATGCCGCATCAGCGCCTGAGGTGGGATCGGGTCGACGGCGCCGCCGCCTCGACTTCCTGCTGGGAGAACATTGGAGGTTCATAGCCCAAGGAGCACTCAAATGGGGACATCCCGGTAGCTGAACTGGCCATGGAGTTGTAGGCATACTCCACCCAGGGTAAGTATTTGCTCTAGGAAGCGGGCTGGCGGGCGGCAACACAACGCAACATGGTCTCCAAACACTGGTTCGCACTCTCGGCTTGACCATTGCTCTTGGGATGATAACCAGAAGAGAGGCTGACTGTAGCCCCAATTCCTTTGCAGAAGGCCTGCCACACCCAGGAAGTGAACTGGGAGCCACGGTCAGAGACGATATCCAGGGGGATGCCATGCTGCTTGACCACATGCTGGACGAGGAGATCAGCTGTCTCGGAAGAGGAAGGGAGCTTGGGGAGCGCGCCGAGGAGAGGAGCGCGCAGGGGAGCGCTCTGAGAAACGCGCCGAGGAATGCGCCCGAGCCGTGACACCATCCTACTTAAACTGTGTAACACATGCTAACATAAAGTAGTGACCCATATATTGCTATCCCATCCTAGCTTAGCTATAGACACCATTGGCTAATAAGTACAGCACCGCGCAGTTGCCTTTGGGCCAATGGCTTTGAAAGCCGTAACCCCCACACCTTTCTCTACCCCTCCTGGCACAAAATGGCTCTACAATGAGTGGATGAAACATTCGTACACTGAGACAATATTCCTACAACAAAGCCTTTTTATTCAGTCTGTGTTTCGTAAATTAATAATTTACTATCTTTTTGTAAATGCATTCTAGGTTATTTTCGGGGTAGAGTAATATATTTTTAAAGTGCCTACACATCGAGAGGAGCCAGATGAGGTGGTTCGGGCATCTGGTCAGGATGCCACCCGAACGCCTCCCTAGGGAGGTGTTTAGGGCACGTCCGACCGGTAGGAGGCCACCGGGAAGACCCAGGACACGTTGGGAAGACTATGTCTCCCGGCTGGCCTGGGAACGCCTCGGGATCCCCCAGGAGGAGCTGGACGAAGTGGCTGGGGAGAGGGAAGTCTGGGCTTCCCTGCTTAAGCTGCTGCCCCCGCGACCCGACCTCGGATAAGCGGAAGAAGATGGATGGATGGATGGATGGACTTTCTGTGTTATGTGCTGCAACCATGTTGTTACTGGTGAGCTTTTATTCTGAAGGCTCGACTTTACCGGCTACAGGATGTGTTACGCCAAAGTTACCCGAGTACAGCCGTAAATAAACGCTTCCATTGTGGAATACGCATTGCTGTCTGATTGAACCACTTCATACACAATATGACAAATTCTTCGTAAAATCGATTTAAAATACACAAACTGGTCCCCTTGTCGACTTCCATTCAAGCAGTGCAGCCTGAAGTCAGCTCTTACAATCTCCAACTTCCTGAAAGCATAGCCCTGCAAATGTCCTGTTGAGTACTCTGTCGACGAACGTGCTGGAAATATACTTTTGGAAGCAAATATTTTTTTTTTCTAAGTGGGTGCTGGGGAAAAACTATGTATCATCAAGCTTCATGAATATATGATGATTACCACAAAAGGCACTCACTTTATTAAAGTAGGTTATTTAGATGCTTGTTTGCTTCTTAAGCTTTCACTAATGAAAGTTTGGAGGTTATGAATAGTAAAGAGCAATAAAAACACGCCTGGCTCACGCTTAACCCTCAGGCATTACGTTAGAGATTAATTTACTTGATCAAATCATATTTGCATATGGATTTTTTTTTGTATTAGTTGACTATATATTTAAAGGAGAATTGCGTCCTTGAATCAAAGCTATATTGTAATAAAGGCTACAATATGAACATGTAATGATTTTCAACAGTACAAATTCTGCATGTTGTCTTTTCGGACATTTCTATATAGCTGTCTGTTTGTCCCGACTACAATGCGTTGTGTTCTGGTGTGCGGTTATGAAACCGATTAGGTTTTGCAATTTAGGTTAATTTCTGCAATGTAGATTAATCACAAATGAAGACGTGTGCAAGCTCTTTGACAACCAAAGAGCCTCTCAAGTCAGGTGAAAAGCAGTCTGACTCAACATATTGAAATTTAATAAATACATTTTTTTTTAAAAAACTAATGTCACTGCCAGTTTTCAAGTAGCCTGATATGAAATAAATATAATACAATAAAACATAATACAAAATAATATTCCAATTGAATTGCATTGAATATCTAAAATGTCATTAACTGAATTGCGTAAAACATTTTAGGGTGTAAAACCACCAAACACATACCTGAATGTACAGGACTGTCTCAGAACATTAGAATATTGTGATAAAGTTCTTTATTTTCTGTAATTTAATTCAAAAAACAAAAATGTCATACATTCTGGATTCATTACACATCAACTGAAATATTGCAAGCCTTTTATTATTTTAATATTGCTGATTATGGCATACAGCTTAAGAAAACTCAAAAATCATATCTCAAAAAATTTGAATATTTCCTCAGACCAAGTAAAAAAAAACATTTATAACAGCAAAACAAAATCAAACATTTGAAAATGTAAATTAATGCACTCAGTACTTGGTTGGGAATCCTTTTGCACGGATTACTGCATCAGTGCGGCGTGGCATGGAGGCAATCAGCCTGTGGCATTGCTGAGGTGTTATGGATGCCCAGGATGCTTCAATAGCAGCCTTTAGCTCATTTGCATTATTGGGTCTGGTGTCTTTCAGCTTATTCTTCACAATACCCCACACATTCTCTATTGGGTTCAGGTCAGGGGAGTTGGCAGCCCAATCGAGGACAGTAATACCATGGTCAGTACACCAGTTACTGGTGGTTTTGGCACTGTGGGCAGGTGCCAGATCATGCTGGAAAATTAAATCATCATCTCCATAGAGCTTTTCAACAGATGGAAGTAGTATGAGTAACTTTGAAAGTTGCGTTGCTCCCACACACGCCCCTCTCAAGTCAGGTGAAAAGCACAAGGTGCGGCCGCAGGCACTCTAAGTCGCGCCCACTTTAGGTCTAAGATGAAGCTGGAGAGACAATACGTAAAATTGAAATCAGATATACAGTTGAGGCCAAAAGTTTGGACACACCTTCTCATTCAATGCGTTTTCTTAATTTTCATGACTATTTACATTGTAGTGTCACGGCGCATGCTCAATCCCGCATGTCATCTGCGGCAAGCTCTGCCGGCGCCTCCAATGGCAGCACGCCAGGACATGCCCCTGCCGGCAAAGCTGCAGGCAATCAGCGCACCTGGGACTGATGAAGGCGAGCAGTATAAAGACCAGCGGACCCGAAGATCCTGCGCCGGAACGTAGTTCTCTGTTTACATACTTTCCCTGTCTCCCACGATCGAGCTGTGTGCCTCGACTTCCCTTTGGATTCTGGACTGCCTCCCTCGATCCTCGACCCCCTGCTTGAACACGGACCTCCTACGCCCAGCTATAGCCCCCTGACTTCCTGCCTGTCTCACGGACACTCGAGCCTGCCTCCGGGACTTCCGCCTCTCGCTCAACACTTACAGTAACACACTCATTAATTCCTACACATAGTCTCACATAGTTTAGATTATATTACTATTGTTTTTTGCATATATATAATAAATCATAGAGCTACTACACTCCCTTGTGGTCTGTGCCGTCTACTCTCCCCATAAGCATAACATGTAGATTGTCACTGAAGGCATCACAACTATGAATGAACACATGTGGAGTTATGTACCTAACGAAAAAAAGCGAAATAACTGAAAACATGTTTTATAGGGGTGTGGGAAAAAATCGATTCGAATTCGAATAGCGATTATCACGTTGTGATATTCAGAATCGATTCTCATTTTAAAAAAATTGATTGTTTATTTAGTTATTTTATTTGTATTATTTTTTTATTATTATTTTTATTTTTTAATGAATCAATCCAACAAAAAAATACACAGAAATACCATAACAATGCAATCCAATTCCAAAACCAAAACCGACCCAGCAACACTCTGAACTGCAATAAACAGAAAAATTGAGAGGAGACACAGAACAAACCAAAAGTAGTGAAACAAAAATGAATATTATCAACAATAGTATCAATATTAGTTACAATTTCAACATAGCAGTGATCAAAAATCCCTCATTGACATTATCATTAGACATTTAAAAAAATATATATAAATGAACAATAGTGTCACAGTGGCTTCTTACACTTGCATCGCATTTCATAAGCTTGACAACACACTGTGTCCAATATTTTCACAAAGATAAAATAAGTCATATTTTTGGTTCATTTAATAGTTAAAACAAATTTACATTATTGCAATTAGTTGATAAAACATTGTCCTTTACAATTATAAAAGCTTTCTACAAAAATCTACGACTCTGCTTGCATGTCAGCAGACTGGGGTAGATCCTGCGGAAATCCTATGTATTGAATGAATAGAGACTCATTTTGAATCGAGAAAAAAATCGTTTTTGAATCGAGAATCGTGTTGAATTGAAAAAAAAAAGATTTTGAATCGAATGGTGACCCCAAGAATCAATATTGAATCGAATCGTGGGACACCCAAAGATTCACAGCCCTAATGTTTTATATTAAAGGTAAAGTTAAAGTTAAAGTACCAATGATTGTCACACACACACTAGGTGTGGTGACTTTTGTCCTCTGCATTTGACCCATCTCCTTGTTCACCCCCTGGGAGGTGAGGGGAGCAGTGAGCAGCATAGGTGGCCGCGCCCGGGAATCATTTTGGTGATTTAACCCCCAATTCCACCCCTTGATGCTGAGTGCCAAGCAGGCAGGTAATGGCTCCCATTTTTATAGTCTTTGGTATGACCCGGCCGGGGTTTGAACTCACAACCTACCGATCACAGGGTGGACACTGTAAACACTGGGCCACTGAGTAGGTGATACATTACATATACTGTATATATATGTTATATTCTAGTTTCTTCAAAATAACCGCCCTTTGCTATGATTACTTTTTCGCACACTCTTGGCATTCTCTCGATGAGCATCCTGTAATGGATGGTTTTCACTTCATAGGTGTGCTTGAAGCTCATCGAAAGAATGCCAAGAGTGTGCAAAGCAGTAATCAGAGCAAACGGTAGCTATTTTGAAGAAACTAGAATATAAATCATGTTTTCAGTTATTTCACCTTTTTTTGTTAAGTACATAAATCCACATGTGTTCATTCATAATTGTGATGCCTTCAGTGACAATCTACAATGTAAATAGTCACGAAAATAAAGAATGCGCATTGAAAGAGGAGGTGTGTCCAAACTTTTGGCCTGTACTGTACATTTTTAAAATACGGTTGAGAATAAGTTGGGGTTAGGTTTGGGTTTTGATTAGGGTTAGGGTTGCATACAATCAGCTGAAAAAGCAATATATTCAACAACCGAAACAATAACCATTGTGCATTGCATTCGCCACCGCGGATCATGTTAAAAATCAAGTGTCCGCTTTCGTGTTTTCAGCGCCACTGTGGGCAAGTCTTTAAAACAAGGTTCACTCCCGTTGTTGTCACCCTTGTGGGCACGACTTAGAGTGGGCACGACTTTGAGTGTCTGCGCCTGCAGCTTGCTAGACCCTTCTTGAAAAGCAAACTGACTGGAAACGCGGTTAACAACGTAACATCGTTTGACTTTCAAAATAAAGCTCAGTAATGTGACGAAAATTAAAGACCAAAACATAGACATAAATGTTCGATAAAATCTCAAATAAAAATGAACAGAAACAAAACCAAGTTACAGAATACTGATTTTGGTAAAATTGATAATAAAATAAAAACATTAGAAATGTTTTACTTCTCATATGTTATATTTACATTTTAAAGTTTTAGTAAAAGAAATGTGATTCCATCTTATCCACTCAGAAGCAACGCACGCAAAGCAAGAATCAAGCATTTTGTGTCCAGGTGCGTGACCTGTGCTGCAATATGCCAGTCCTAAGAAAACTTAACTTATCAGTAATATGGACCTAAAAAAACAGGCACATTAATTAAGAACTGTATTAGAAGTAATGGGATATTATAATATAAATTGCTACATTCTGGAACCAATTTAATCCAATTACTGGAACCCCTCATGAATATAATACCTCCAAAATCACTGCTTTAGAGTCCAAAGGGAGATGACTACTTAGACTGAAAAAAAAAAAAAAAAAGCTTCATTTTTACAGCGAACACCATTGATGATTTAAATGGTTGAGGTTATTCTGTTAATTTGAGTAATAAACCTAATTAGGATTTTTTTCCTCCCCTGATTTAAATTTTGACCATTTACAACCTGAGTCGATTTTAGTTTGAGCTCCCATGTGTTTGACAAAGAGAAATGTCTGTTAAAGCTGATTGATGCTTTCTCTCTTAATGGCCTCTATCCAATTAAAAAAGAAGTCATAAAAGAGACAAAGGAATACAATTCCCAGCTTGTTAAAGTGGAGTGAATTTTGCTGGATAGACATGCTAAATCACAGCAATCTTGGAGGCTCAGTAATCATTTGATGAGAGATAAATCCACATTCCAGCTTATAAAAGGAATATGTTAGACTGGTACCACCTTGTAAAGGGTCAATGGCAAATTTCTTGTCTGTCAGCTACCGCGCAAAAAAAACTAATTGTCTTAGTAATTGCTTACTAGTGAGTAATAAGGTGATCCTCAAATGCCATAATGTGTTAATACTTAATTGCATTAATAAGTACATGTACATGCTGAAAATGCTTGCCAAAAGACCAATTCACATTCATTGCAATATATTCACATGTACACAACTTAAACAACATTGAGGTGGACCTATTTGTATGAATGTGTGTGTGTATGTGTGTGTGCCACTCTGAAATGTGCAGTTTTATCACACAGCACACTAGCACAGATGTTGCAAGTTTTGGGGGAGCGTGCAGTCGGCATGCTGACTGCAGAAATGTCCACCACAAGTCATCTCCAAAGGTGTTTCAGAGAATTTGGCAGTACACCCAACCGGCCTCACAACCACAGATCACGTGTAACCACACAAGCCCAGGACCTCCACATCCAGCAGGTGCACATCCACGATCGTCTGAGACCAGCTTGTTGTCGTAACCAACTTGAGTGGGCAAATGCTCACATTCGATGGAGCACGTTGGAGAAGTGTCCTTTTATGGATGAATCCCGGTTCTCACTGTTCAGGGCAGACAACGTGTGTGGCGTTGTGTGGGAGAGCGGTTTGCTGATGTCAACGTTGTGAATCGAGTGGCGCATGGTGGGGGTGGGGTTATGATATGTTATGGACAATGAACACATGTGCATTTTATTGATGGCATTTTGAATGCACTGATGGCGTGACGAGATCCTGAGACCCATTGTTGTGCCATTCACCCGAGACCATCACTTAATGTTGCAGTATGACAAGGCACGACCCCATCTTGCAAGGATCTGTACACAATTCCTGGAAACCTAAAACATCCCAGTTCTTGCATGGCCAGCATACTCACCAGACGTGTCACCCATTGAGCATGTGTGGGGTGCTGTGGATCGGCGTATCTGACAGGGTGCTCCGGTTCCTGCCAATATCCAGCAAGTTCGCACAGCCATTGAAGAGGTGGACCAACATTCTACTGACCACAATCAACAACCTGACCAACTCTATGTGTATGGAGATGGGTTCCACTGCGTGAGGCAAATGGTGGTCACACCAGATACTGACTGTTTTTCTGACAACCCCAGACGTCCAATAAAGCAAAACTTCACATTTCAGAGTGGACTTTTATTGTGGGCAGTTTAAGGCACACCTGTGCAAAAATGATGCTGTTTAATCAGCATCTTGAAATGCCACTCCTGTGAGGTGGGATGGATTATCTTGGCAAAGAAGAAGTGTTCACTAACACAGATTTTGACTGAGTTGTGAACAATATTTGAGAGGAATAGGTGTTTTGTGTATAAAGTAAAAGTTTTAGATCTTGTAGTTCAACTCATTAAAAATGGGAGCAACAACAAAAGTGTTGCATTTGTATTTTTGTTTAGGAAATACTCAAAAGCTGAAGCCAGTGTACAGAAGGGCTGTTGTTAAAAAGTCGGGGATTTTGTTTTGAAGGGCGCAAAGCAAACCGCTACCATCACACTGGCGTGTGACATGATCACTGCCCGTGCAATGCATGCCACCTTCCAGCAGTCAAAACAAACACTGCAATTAATCGTGAATCATTTATTTTATTTTTTAACGCAATACTTTTTTAAATTAATCACATGCTGTTAACGGGTTAACATTTATAGCCCAAGTTTTTATATTTGCAGATATATACACATAGGGCCTAATTTACTAAGATCTAAATAACTCGTGCTAAACAGCGAGTTCAAACAATAACATTGTGTTTACTATTAGTGGCTGTGTTGCGTGCGATCTACCAAGACTGCCATTGAAAAACAATGATTTATATATATATATATATATATATATATATATATATATATATATATATATATATATATATATATATATATATATATATATATATATGTATATATATATATTTTTTTTAATTTTTTTTTAATTTTATTTATATATATATAGATAGTGAACAATTTATTGAAAACTGCATCGTCATTTTTTTAACCTGTTCTGTCCAACATTTCTTTAAATACCCTTATATGCTAAACATATTTGCTCTGTAAGGAAGAAGTATGAAATGTAACATTTGCATAATTTGTGTTTAAAATAATTTGAGGTTTTATTATGTTTTTAATTTGGAGTAGCCGGACTGGGACGGTAGGGGATGGTGAAGGAGACAACAGGAGTTACAGGGAGGATTATGAGGACAAGAGAAGACACGACAGAGACATAAACACAAAAGACAACAACCATTGATACAAACAATGGATACAACATTAGTAATAGTAATAGCATCGCTAACAATAAAATAATACAATAGTATTTCTAACAATTAAATTATCATTACCACTGCCATCATTAATAATAATAATGCTATGGATAGTTAGTAAATTAGCGTACAAAATGTGGTATATAGTGTGAGGATAATAACACCAATCATCACCATCATCAGTAATACACTACTGATATTATAATAACAAAATGTAAGTCATAAGCGATGATATTAGCTCTAACAAATACTAACACAAACACATATTGTTAATAATGTGAGGGCCTGAAGATCCGAACCAACAAGTTCTAGAAATATCAAAATGTATTTAAATTTAAAATTAGCTAATGGTTAATAACAAAGTCATCAAATCTCCACTTTTTTTTTATTTGACATGCATGCACTTATGTCTATAATGGCTGAGTTTTCTTTTTCTTTGGGCTGAGGAAATCCTTTACAGATTAAAGTCATTTTTAGTGGAGAGCTTTGGCAGTATGAGAGGTGAATCCTTCTCTATGCTTTGGGGCATTAATCACATCAATGCAAACCTTTTTTTTCTGTGTGCCTATGTGATATGTCTGTGTGTCAAATGATTAAATGATTGCTCTATATGTGGCTTCAACTGCAATAGCTTGGGTGCATATATGAATGTTTTGCTGTGTATTTATTAAAAGGTGTGTGTGTGTGTGTGTGTGTGTGTGTGTGTGTGTGTGTGTGTGTGTGTGTGTGTGTGTGTGTGTGTGTGTGTGTGTGTGTGTGTGTGTGTGTGCGTGCGCTTGTGCGTGGGAGGGGATTTAGCCTGCGCCTTGTTTTGATTGTGACTTTATTACGGTGTTTGTTCTGAAGGCAGCATCATAGAGGAAGCTAAAATGGAAAGCTCATAATCTGCACATTATACCCATCATGTGTCAAAATATAGAAGAGTGATTTATGTGACAACCTTGGTGCATGACATTTTGCTGCTTTATGGTACCAGAATATAATGATAATTTATAATAAGCAGGACAGAAATGTACCATGATTTTGGGTCCAAATTTGAAAGAATGGTGGATTTTGTTGTTTGTCTTTGGGTTCACATACTCATTGTAAGACTTAAAATAAATGTATATTCTTTGATCATATCACCAACTCTCGCTAAAAGAAAATTGGAATTGGCAGCATAGAGCCCTGATCAGAACACCCGTAGATGCCACTGTAGAACACAAGCTTTTTGAAGGGTAAATAAGGTAGCCTAAACCAGCCATAACTATATATGTAAATATATATATATATATATATATATATATATATATATATATATATATATATATATATATATATATATATATATATATATATATATATATACACGACACTGCTTAATAGGAGGGATGCATATGACATCCTTTTTTCTTCTTCGCAGCTTAATTCACACTATGGTCAAGCAGCTTGAGCGTAGCATTAGAACAGGGGAGAGTGAGTGTAGAGTTTGGGCAGAAAACGGCGTATTGTTGTTCTGTTATTGGGTGTTACAGTCGTTGAACTTCAAATAGAGAGATAAGAAATAGCTTTCATAGAGTCCCGAAAGAAGTGGCTCATAAAAGTAATAAAGTCAGGGAAAAACGAAAGTGCGTCAAAAGAAATGGCTCTTAAAAATATCACTTTTATCATCTTGTGGAATACAATGGGACCGCTTGTGTCTGCAGCGATCACTTTGTAAAATGTATGTTACAACATTTGATTTGTTTGAAAAACTTTGTGATGCAATCGAGTTATATAGTGTTCGATAGCAGAACTAAACGTAAAGAAATGACAAAAGATTGCATTAGTTTTTTGTTCTTTTGTGGTTGCTATGCCTAAATATAAATACAAAGACGTGAATGTGCAAATAAACTAATGTCATGTTAATTACTAGTAATAAATTCATTCGACATGGATGACCACATTATAGCATCTTTGGTGATATTTGTTAGCATCAAGAAAATATCCTTAATAGTATTAATAAACAAGATCAATAAATCTCTCGTAGGCTCAACAGCAGATACTATATCTTGATATCGCTAGCAAACCTTGCTGAACAACAGTGACATCTACAGCTAAATAATGAGACAAAATATGAACTTCACAGCATAAAAACAACTGCAGAAACGAATTGTAGATTAGAAAAATATTCACAGCAGCACGGCACTCCTTATGTCAATCAAATACGTTACATACCAATGTACGAATACGTCCAGCTATGTCTTTCACGGAATTATGTGTAATTTGTGGACCCCTCAGATATAAAGACGTGATGTGCCTCCAATCTTTTATTCTTTAAATACCGTATGTGTCAAGTGAAGTGAGGTAGCAGTAACCTTTTGGTGATGATAAATGGTTTAAATCTATCTTAAATCTAAATATATATATTTTCCTAAGAGTGCAAAAATCCACTCCATCCCATTTTAGATATTTTTTCATGATCGTTTTTATATTTGCCTCTAAACCTTTCATAATAAGCCTACATCTGCACTGATTCAGGTATATAAAGATTAGCCTAATGTGGCTTAGACCATCGCCTGAAAGCCAGACGTACCCCTAGGTCACGTGATTGCAACCCACCTATTGTTGTTTTACTGTAAAATGATGACTATGCACTAGTAAAACAAGAAACCGGTAGAAATACTGAAATGTGATGTGATGCATTAATTTTGAAAGTGTATGGTTGTAAGGATGAAGCTTAAAATGTTATTTCTGATGAAGTAATGTCATTGGGCCCCACTCTGCTGCTTGTGGTATATTCTGTTGATCTGCTGTCATCATGTGATTGGTCTTTTTTTTTTTCTCCCATACTTGTTTAGACCATTGCCTTCCGACAGAAGATGGTACCACTGTGAGCACCTGTTTGCAATTGTAACTTGTCTCATCATTTACTTACCTGACCATCAGTCCTGGTGACTGCAGGGACATAGTGACTGGTCCCAGTCTGAGATCCTTCACGCTTGCTGTTCAGGTATTTTTTCCATGTTTCTCTGCTCGTTAAGACCAAAACAATTACTTTGGTATCGCAGGGCTGCTGAAGCCGACCCCTTCCTTGTTATTGTTTTGGTTCCATTTTCCATTACATTTCACACACAGCTGCATGTTTTTTTTTGCTTTTGAGCAATAAAATACTGTAAACTGCCTTAAGCCTGGATCTCCCTTTTTGCATATTGGAACCTTTTTGAAAATTAAGCAAACACCCAACAGAACGCACCTGCCTTCGACATAACTTCTGCAGAAGACAATCCAGTGGTCAAGGCTCTCACCGCTCAGAGCAAGATGCTCACAGAACACGTGCAGACCTTGAGGGACCTCTCGGGAGTGGTGCAGTCCCTCTCTCAAAACAAAAAACACGTGTTCTCACGGTTGGGCTCTGCCACCACCTTGGCGGGAGAATTTGATTCCAATGCTGCTCATCTGGATGCTCCAGCTTCACAACTTCCCTTGGTCAGATTAGGGAACCCAGCATACCTCCTCTGGCTCGCTTGTCTGGCGAATTTGGATTGTGCAATCGGTTCGTGCACTACTGTCAGATGGTGTTCAGCCAGCAGCCCTTGACATATGCGACTGAGAGTGTTAAAGTAGCGTTCGCTGTCAGGTAGAGCTTCTACATCGGCGATGGCTACCTTTGATAATCGACCAGCCTTATGAGGCTCCCACATGGAATTTTTGCCTGATGGAAGTTGCCTGATGTCTCTGCGTCAAGGAGCGACCTCTGTAGTAGATCACTTTGTGACGTTTAGAATGCTCGCCGCTGAGAGTGGGTGGGGGGAAGTGGCGCTCAGCAGTGCTTTTCATGCAAGCCTCAGTCCTCACATGAAGGACTAGTTGGCAGCCAAAGACGATCGTTGGAAGAGCTGATCCTTTTGGACATCCGGCTGGATGTTCGAATTCGGGAACGGATGATGGAACGCCGCGCTGAGGACGGCAACCCCCAGAGCTACACACGTTTGAGGCAAGCCGCGTCACCATCTCCACACACCGTTGCCATGGTCGTTGCTATGATGACAGCGCTGGACCCTACCGGCGAACAAGAGGTAATGCAGCTGCAAGAGAGCAGTCTGACGTCAGCAAAGAGAGCTTGCCGGGACCACCTTCATCACTGACTCTACTGTGGAGGGGCTGACCACACTATCGCACAATGTCCTGTCCAGCCAGGCGGCCACCAGTCCTTTATCCGCAGCCTGGTGTTGCTGGGTCTTTCCTCCTCTGATACCATACCATACAAATTAAAGGTACTTATAAGTGGTTGATTTATATAGGCTAGTAAGGTAAAGTTTTATACCTGACAAGTTTCGGCTATCTTGCAGACGCCATTGAAGCTAATTTAGCAACGGGACCTCACAGAGCTATGCTAAAAACGTTAGCTATCCACCTACGCCAGCCAGCCCTCATCTGCTCATCAACACCCGTGCTCACCTGCGTTCCAGCGATCGACGGTGCGACGAAGGACTTCACCCGATCACCGATGCGGTCGGCGGCTAGCGTCGGATAGCGCGTCTGCTATCCAGCTCAAAGTCCTCCAGTTTGTGTTGCTGCAGCCAGCCGCTAATACACCGATCCCACCTAAGACTTTCTTCTTTGCAGTCTTCATTGTTCATTAAACAAATTGCAAAAGATTCACCAACACAGATGTCCAGACTACTGTGGAATTTTGAGATGAAAACAGAGCTTTTTGTATTGGATTCAATGGCGTCCGAATACTTCCGTTTCAACGATTGACGTCACGCGCATACGTCATCATACATAGTCGTTTTCAACCGGAAGTTTAGCGGGAAATTTAAAATTGCAGTTTATAAGTTAACCCGGCCGTATTGGCATGTGTTGCAATGTTAAGATTTCATCATTGATATCTAAACTATCAGACTGCGTGGTCGGTAGTAATGGGTTTCAGTAGGCCTTTAAGTCCCATCTTAAAACTCATTTGTATAATCTAGCCTTTAAATAGACCCCCTTTTTAGACCAGTTGATCTGCCGTTTCTTTTCTTTTCTCTTCTGCCCTCCTCTCGCTTGTGGAGGGGTGGGGGAAACACAGGTCCGGTGGCCATGGATGAAGTGCTGGCTGTCCAGAATCGGGACCCGGGGTGGACCGCTCGCCTGTGCATCGGTTGAGGACATCTTTGCGCTGCTGACCCGTCTCCGCTTGGGATGGTTTTCTGCTGGCCCCATTATGGACTGGACTCTCACTATTGTGTTAGATCCACTATGGACTGGACTTTCACTAATATGTTAGATCCACTATGGACTGGACTTTCACAATATTATGTCAGACCCACTCGACATCCATTGCTTTCGGTCTCCCCTAGAGGGGGTGTGGGAGGTTACCCACATATGCGGTCCTCTCCAAGGTTTCTCATAGTCATTCACACCGACGTCCCACTGGGGTGAGTTTTCCTTGCCCTTATGTGGGCTCTGTACCGCAGATGTTGTTGTGGCTTGCGCAGCCCTTTGAGACACTTGTGATTTAGGGCTATATAAATAAACATTGATTGATTGAAATTAGAATGCAAAAACCCCCAAAACCTGCTTGTCTCTCATAAGGATTGTGAACGATAGGCAAAAGTCCTTTTAAAGTCGATGGAAGAATACGCAGGATGCCAGATTTAACTGGACACGCCCACATTTAAGGCCTGCTTCACCCAAACACGCATCTTGGATGAAGGCGCACAATGACACATTTAAAGTACCAGTATAATGGGAAAATGTATTGACTTTATATCGAAGCAATTTTCATATATTTCTGATTTGTAACACCAAAAGACATACAAAGTTTGCAAGCAAATAGATATGATCAAAATAATATAAATATTCCATTATGTGGGATAATTAGCATGACTCAAATTCAGCAGTCAGATGATTTGCGATGTGCTTGGGAGGACCACAGTTCCCTTTAACAACAACAAACCTATACTTACGACAAACTCCATAAGAAACAACAAAAACTACTTTGGGACATAATATGATCCAGAACCTTATATTTTTTAGCCTGTATATAGGGAGGATGAGCAACTAGTTTGAGAAACTAACATATCCGACTTTAGTGAAACAAGCGCATCATGGAGCAGTATTGTTACGTGCTATTACAAACATAATAAAACAATCACATACTGTACAATGTCTGCTTTCACTGGGATGCAGAATGACGGGATGTTTATATATTCCCGTTTAGATTAAGAATGATAATAATCCTCACAAAGGATTAAAGAAAAACTAGCAGGAAACGAGCATATTTTCGTGTCATATACGGATATAAGTTGAATGTCAAAGTAAACCAACTTCTTGGTTTATGGCTACAACCTTCTACTATCCAGGTGAGAGGCATGATTTATATTTTATAATTAACTTTGACCAATTTAGAAGCAAAGCAGCTGCAGCGGCCGGTCACATATTTTACTGCTCAATATGTCGATGCAGTAGCATAAGACAGTTAGCTTGCTGTGATCAATGTGCTGCTAAAAATAGACCTTCTGCATTAGCGCTTATAACAGGGGTCTCCAAACTTTTACCACTGAGGGCCGCACACTGAAAAATCTAAGCATGCAGAAACCATTTTGATATATTTCATTTTTAAAACCAATACAATGTCGATTTGTATTAACCTTTAGGACTAACATATGTTATTACATGTTTTATTATTGTTATCCATCCATAATTTTTGTTACCTGAAAATACCTGATGTTTGTTGGATGTTTTGTCAGAATCCAGAACATTTGCCTCACTGTGTCACCCCTTCTGCATTAACTGTTATGACACCTGCTTTTTTATCTGTGTTGTACACGTCTTTCTACTTCCCTTTTTGTCCCTGATGTCTATGGGACGGCGTGGCGAAGTTGGTAGAGTGGCCGTGCCAGCAATCGGAAGGTTGCTGGTTACTGGGGTTCAATCCCCACCTTCTACCATCCTAGTCACGTCTGTTGTGTCTTTGGGCAAGACACTTCACCCTTGCTCCTGATGGCTGCTGGTTAGCGCCTTGCATGGCAGCTCCCGCCATGTGTGTGTGAATGGGTGAATGTGGAAATACTGTCAAAGCACTTTGAGTACCTTGAAGGTAGAAAAGCGCTGTACAAGTATAACCCATTTATCATTATATTTATTTACATGAGAGGGATTAAAAATCGGCTACAATGTGTATTTCCTGTTTGTATTGTCAGATGCATGGTGCAAGTAAAGTGCAGCTGAGTAGCAATCCTGGTGTCGGTCGTCGTTAATAAAAAAAAAAATCATTACACAAAGCAGAGGAAAAAAACATTGGTTACACATGTCTGCTGCATGTTTCAAAACATAGCAAAACGCCACAGATGATAACATGAATGTGCAGTAAATGAGTGCCTCAAAGATGAAAGTTGCATAGTACACACAAAAACCTTATCTAAATAAGGCGGTCTGCGCCAGTTATCAATTGTAAATAGATCACTAGCAGCACGCCTATTAATAGTATACACCATTTTTATAGTGTGCACATACCTTTTAGCAAGTGTTATTTGGCCTTTAGTGTTTGGCATGGCACTTACAGCTGTAGTTAAACTGAAACCCAGATTTGCAAATCACTTTTTGTTTTTTAACAATTGCACTGTTATCCTTTTTGTAATCAAATCCATTTATAAGGCCAGCTGGCTCATCTTGCTCCATCTTGCCGGTCTGCTATGCTTTCTTTAGCGCCGTAACAGAGGTGTGGCTTGTCATGATGCCCATACGTTAATCACATCAACAAATTAAAAGTATCTTGATAAATAATAATAATAAATTAATAAATAATAAGCCATGAATAAAAATCTATTCTGTAAATGCCGTCTGCATTGTTATGAATACAAAAAAAGGTTTTAACTGCACATAAATTGCTTGTGAGCACATTTCCTCCAAGAATGTTCTAACTAAGGAGAGGCAAAATCACATGTCCAACAAGAATGTACTGCACCGTAAACATTCATAAAACTACATTTGCCATTAAAAGAAAAACATAGTTATAAATAATTAGTTTTGAAGGAATTCCTATCTTCATTATTAAATATGTCATACTTATATCAACTTACATACTTGAAATGTACTCCTCTTGGACAGTGAGCACAAAGTATACAAACTTGCAAAAACATGCCCATTAAAATAAATGTAGAATGTGTGTTTTATTTAATAGTAGAAACAATTTCTAAATCATGCACACACCCAAAATGCACAGCTGTATAAAATTCACTTAAAAGAATAATTAAAAACAAGTAGTTTTTTTTCATTTTTTTAATCAGCTTATGTTTTCGCTGACATGAGGACATGTGTCGTGCATATTTGTTTTTATCAAGTAATGGGCTGTTGGCATTTGTTAATTGTTTTTTTTCCTAATAGTTTTAAAAAAAATAAATCTGCATTCCTGCTGTCCATCATTGCTGTAAAATCCCAATCAGAAGAAGAACTAAAAACATTTCAAAAACATACTTTAAAGGTAATGCTGCCGGTGGTCATGTGCGGGTGCTCACGTGTTGTTTAGTTCAGTATCTTTCCCAACAAGCACCATTGACGCTTGCTTGTTTGAGCTGCTGCTGTCTTGTATTTACTGTGTGTATGCCTGGCCATGTCTGTGCAAACATGCATCCATTGTGTGTCCGTGCAGTGTGTGAATTTGTGTGTAAATCTCCCGCTGCCTCTTCCCCCTGTCTTATTGCTTTCTTCAGCTTCTCGGGGAGAAATCCTCTTGATTCGCCCAGTCCCCGAGGCTAGAGCCCTATACACAGCAGATGTTCTAGTGAAAAGGCCATGAATGTTTAATCATTTGTGTTATTGATGCCGCGTTTTTGTTTGTTAGAAAGTCAGAGCGACTGTTAGGGTCTTATGTGTCTATTTTTGCATGTTATGCATCCATCTGTGATTGTGTGTGTGTGTGTGTGCGTGTGTGTGTGTATGTGTGTGTATGTGTGTGTGTCTGGGCTTACAGAATTTGCCAACATCAGGCCTTTTCATTTCTACCTCTCGTGCTGCGCAGTGCATGAATAATGAACTCTATTTAAATCGTATTTAGCATTATTAAAGTGTGCCTTGTCAATCACGTCAATTGCACTAAAAAACGAAGAAACAAAACAAGCGTGTTCTTATTTTCTTTTGCCAAATAGAAAGTTAAACCGTAATTTCTCCAATCATGGATGAGCAAACCGGGCTCTCTCTCCAAACTGTGATTTGTTGGACTTAAAGCTGCTGTTTTAGTATTTGAGCTGACAGCCAGATTTGATCATAATTAGACAGCATGCCGTGGGCTTTGATTGGCACGGTAATTGGATTGTCATTGGGGCTGAAAAGCTATTATCTTTGGATCATGCCCCATGAAATTTGTTGGGGAAACTTCTGTGGTTGTCATTAAGTCAGCCATCTTGGGGGTCCCCTTGCAAATTAGCTTTTTTTTGGGTGAGGGAAGAGTGAATTTGGAGAGGGCAGACAGGAAAAAAAATAGATACCTTTGCATCACTGGCACACCTCCATCTTCTAAATCTCAGCACAGACAAGATGGGCTATATCGATTAATGATATTAGCATAGCAGGTAGCGCTAAGTTGAAAAGCTGCATGCTGCTTTATTGCCCATTGCTTTCGCCCACTCGGCGGCGAAGGCTTGTGGGGGGTTAGCGAGTGAAGGAATGAGATAATGAGTGATAGGTGAGCCTGCGAGGAAAGCGTGGGACAGCAGCAATAGTAGGAAAATATGAAAACTGCAGGGTGGCTTTTCATTTGCAATTGTAGGAGTAAGTGGCAATACAAGTTAATGAAAATGAGAACTGAGATCTGAAATAGGTGGCATTCCTCAAACCCATTAGATACCAGTAATTAAGTCAATTTGTATACCTCTTAAAATTGAAAACACCAAGAAAGATATTTCACTTTTAGTGTTTTGCTTTCACTCTTTGTTTGTACATCCTCTATTACAGTCCTAAATTGGAAAATGCTGGTATCACAGACAGAGCAAACAGAAAATTATTGTACTTTTTATTTTACTGCAAGTAGTTTGAACACAAAGAGATTTCATATTTTGTCTGGTCAATTTTCTGCATACAAAACAATGTTGACATGACAACATGTCAGCTAAGTATTCAAACTAAACTCTTGGAGTCAAATGGATGATTTCTTATGGAAGCAGTGCAATACAGGCAACAACGTTACTGAGATGCTTTTCCAAAAGGAAACCTTAATTAACTTACTAATTAATGTAACACAAAATATATACACATTTTTCTAACATAAAATATGTGAAGAGTTCATTTGCATAACTCTGGGTTATATGTCAAATATAACCATTTAATTCATGCAATTAATCACAAAGCATTATTGCAATAATCATAGATAGATAGGTAGAACTTTATTGATTCCTTCAGGAGAGTTTCCTCAGGAAAATGTAAATTCCAAAAGCAGTGAACAGAATTGAGATCGAATTTAAAAGTAAAAAGTATATAATGGGGGTATAAATGTAAATGAAATAGAAAATATTACAATAAGAATAAAAATAAAGAGCAACAATAAGGATAAAAATATAACAGTAAAAATAAGAATATAACAAGAGAAACTATGTAGTTGTGACCATGTTATGAAAATGTATTGCACTGTTAGTGCACTGTTTTTTGTTGCAGTTTATTTCAGTATTGTTTATCATGTACAAACACAGGTTATTGCTCAATGTATTTTGAGTGTGCATGCTCCTTTACCTTGAATGTGGACGGCTACCTGAAAGATCAAGTCAATGCTTAGACCAGTGCAGAAATTAGGGCGAAGACTTCGACTAGTGCACTCTCTGGCACATTTCTATTTGAAATGCACCCCGACAGGACTTAACATAAAAGGGTTAACAAGTTTGGAGGAAATAAATGACATGCATTCCTGGATGACATTCTGACAATAAAATCGCATTTTTGTCCAAATAAAGTTAATTCAAATTATGCTCGCAAGTAATTTACGGCCAAAGTGTGATTAATCTGATTAAAACATGTAATTGTTTGACAGCACTATTTTATTTCATATATTCGTTTTCTGTGCATTCAAGGTAACGTTTTGAAAAATGTCACATGATTTAATTGTTTCTTTGTCACATTTTCCGGTTTCTGAGTATTTTGTATTAATGATTCAAAAACGAAGGAATTCATCAGTTGCAGAGACAATACATTTTCATAATCATAGCCCCCACTTAATCCATTGATATACCTGCTGATCTTTGACAAGGGGAAAACAAGTGATAATATTATAGTTGTTTTTTTTAACTTTAAATAGTTTTGGTAAAGATCTCAGTAACATTTTGTTCATTTTTTTTCACTTCATTGTGTTAGTCACTCAGTCAGTCTGGCCTTTCTTTTGGTCCTCTAGTTGCTGTATCCACTTTTGGAGTGTCTGTGGGAATTTGTTATATGCAGAAGAACATGTTATAATGGACCTTGCTTTGTGCCCTGAGGCATAGTCATCATAATACGTGAAAGGACCGTCCATCTTTTTCAAAGCAGGAAGCGTACAACTTCAACTAATTTGTTTAAAGGGGATCTGTGATGATTTTAATCTACATTTAAAACACTTTGTTGTGGTCTAGATATGCTTTGGTGTAAATGTACTGTACGTATTAAATGTATAACCTTTTTTTTGGTCTGTCTGCAAGATGTTTGATTCTGGAAGCGTTACCAGATTGCATAAATAAATAAATGAAACTTTTGAAAATGTACACTGTTTAAATATATATCTTGAAGGTGTCACCACATTTTTTCCAGACACGGTCAAAAATAAACTTATAAACGTTATATGGATTTACCCGGCCACAACATTAGGTACACCTGGACACTCAGATCGATTTAGGCTCTGCATAACTTGGCTGCTGCTGGTGTAATTATGATGTCAAGATTACATGAAAAAAAATATGTTCCTACTTTTTTCTGTGCTCCCTCTCTGCTTCAAGCAGCGAGGGAGGAGCTCCTCGCTTGACTTGATATAAAGTCCAAATGAATATATCCGCCTTATTGTGACATCACAACGTAGTCAGAGGTATCCAAAACTGCGTGCGAGCTCACGCCAAAATCCATGAACCTTATAATTTGACCCTTTGGCATTGTTCAACACGAGTATCCAACACTGTAACAACATTTATAGGTCAGAAAAGACAACATTCATAATAGGTGTCATTTAATTACCTAATAAAAAAAGAGCAAGGGACTCTTGATTAATTCCTGCTTCTGGAAAGGTATGTGCAAGCGGGGAAACCATCATGCAGACAACTCCTGCATGGAGAAATGGTTTTGGATGATTTTTTTCCCACACACACATCTTGGGCTATCCGGCAAACGATTATATGCCACGGGGACGTGCGACCAGGGGAGGCAGAGCAGAAAACGAATGATGATAATAAAAATAATATCATTTGTTCATTGAACTGTTAGACATCGCTCTTCTCTATGATCATTTTTAACAATTTCCTCACCAAAATCGCTTAATTTGCACATTTCCGGATTAAATACAGGACAGAAACCTTGGATGAGGCTGCTGCAAGTCTCACTTCTCTGCTTGGTGTGCAAGAAAGCTCTCCCTTTTAGTGCTGAGTGCTAAGGACGTCGCGGCCAGTTCTGTCACAATGTCGCCGATATATTATTTAGTTTGCAAAAACATTTGCACCATGACTTTTACAGCCTATGTGTTGTATTTAATTTAAGTGTGACATCATTAGTCTTGCTAATCGGACATTAAAATACAGAAAAATTATACAGAGAGTTGCGCAGCTTGTCTTCTTCACCATAAAGGGGAAGAGGTGTACAGGTGCTGGTAAGTGCTCGCCGCTGCCATCTTTCTACGACGAAGCACACCGACGGTGGGTGGAAACTTGGTTCAAAACAATATCACAAACTAAAACAACAAACAGACTTCTAAAACGAAAAGAAAACGAGGAGAACTTTTACTAACAAAGTAACAGTTGCTTCCGAGAAGTTTGCCGCATGGACTGAAATATTACAATCACAAATGGCTTTCGGTTTAGAATCAAGATTAAGTATTTGAAAACAACATTTGTACCTTAAGTTAATTATTGTTTTTGTGTTATCCTCCTAGTAAGCAACCTGTATTAACACTGATGACAGCACAATATGTTAATTTTTTTTTAAATGTCAGTGCCTCACCAGATATGATTAATAATTATAATAATAATAATAATAATAATAATAATAATAATAATGGATTAGATTTATAAAGCACTTTTTTGACTGTCCAGCTAGGAATGGTTTCCACCAATGTCCAACCACTTGACCATGACCGTCAGTGCTTTATCGTGAGCTGGGGTATGTCCAGAAGTATGGGAACATCCAACTGGCTGCAATATCACACTTTACTCCAGGTTAAACAATTATGAGTGCCAATTACTAAATGGCCCATAAAGCTATTTATTATTAAACATGTGTAGTTGTGTGTGCAAGTTTCAAGGCAAGCACTGTTGATCATGACCAACCAAGCTGATTTGCATCAATTGAACGCCTCATTGTTCACATTTGATGTCCACAAAAACCCATTAGACCTCTTTGTTTCAATGCCCAGTGGTGTTGGCAGGCATCGCCCAGGCTTCATTTGCTTGCCGAGATAGTCCAATTGTAAATTGATATGTTAAAAAAAATGGTCCATTAACTTTTTCATTAATGGTTATAAAGCATTGTGAATGTCCTCTGCGGGGGTGGGGGGCTTCCCTGACAGAGGCCAAATAAGTGTGCCGCACACATAACTCACTACATTATCACATACCCTTCGGACTTAATGTTTTAGTATGCGTTATAAACTTCTTGAATTAAAATATGCACTTTAATCACGTCATGATGTGGGAGTGTAAGGAAAAATCCTAACTTCCACTGTCCATCCATCATCTTTGGCATCATTCTCAATCGAATGTACAAAAACATATTTCAAAACAAACTCGACAGAGGGAGACCCGCAAACTAATAAAACTGGTCTCCTTAAAATTACAGGTGGGTTGGTCGCATAAGTCCGGTCCAGTAATTATTTTGTGTTACTTTGAAAAACAACATCTATTAGCATATAACCTAATTACATTTACAGAATATTATACAGGGTCTCTGCAGGTTTTGACAAGTCAAATTTAAGACTTTTATTAGGACCACAATGAATCAAATTTAGGACCTATTTCACAACCATGCGAGCAGCAAAGTACTAAAACATGAAGGAATATGCGAGGCCCAAAATTGTATATATATATATATATATATATATATATATATATATATATATATATATATATATATATATATATATATATATATATATATATACACTACCGTTCAAAAGTTTGGGGTCACATTGAAATATCCTTATTTTTGAAGGAAAAGCACTGTACTTTTCAATGAAGATAACTTTAAACTAGTCTTATCTTTAAAGAAATACACTCTATACATTGCTAATGTGGTAAATGACTATTCTTGCTGCAAATGTCTGGTTTTTGGTGCAATATCTACATAGGTGTATAGAGGCCCATTTCCAGCAACTATCACTCCAGTGTTCTAATGGTACAATGTGTTTGCTCATTGGCTCAGAAGGCTAATTGATGATTAGAAAACCCTTGTGCAATCATGTTCACACATCTGAAAACAGTTTAGCTCGTTAAAGAAGTTACAAAACCGACCTTCCTTTGAGCAGATTGACTTTCTGGAGCATCACATTTGTGGGGTCAATTAAACGCTCAAAATAGCCAGAAAAAGAGAACTTTCATCTGAAACTCGACAGTCTATTCTTGTTCATAGAAATGAAGGCTATTCCACAAAATTGTTTGGGTGACAGCAAACTTTTGAACGGTAATGTATATACCATCCATTTTCTACCGCTTTTCCCTTTTGGGGTCGCGGGGGGGTGCTGGAGCCTATCTTAGCTGCATTCGGGCGGAAGGCGGGGTACACCCTGGACAAGTCGCCACCTCATCACAGGGCCAACACAGATAGACAGACAACATTCACACTCACATTCACACACTAGGGCCAATTTAGTGTTGCCAATCAACCTATCCCCAGGTGCATGTCTTTGGAGGTGGGAGGAAGCCGGAGTACCCGGAGGGAACCCACGCAGTCACGGGGAGAACATGCAAACTCCACACAGAAAGATCCCAAGCCCGGGATTGAACTCAGGACTACTCAGGATCTTCGTATTGTGAGGCACATGCACTAACCCCTGTTCCACCGTGCTGCCCTATGTATATACATATATATATATATATATATACAGTGTTGGGTTAGTTACTGAAAACCAGTCAATCAATCAATCAATGTTTATTTATATAGCCCTAAATCACAAGTGTCTCAAAGGGCTGTACAAGCCACAACGACATCCTCGGTACAGAGCCCACATACAGGCAAGGAAACTAGTTACAATTACTAGTTACTTAATTTCAAAAGTAACTCAGTTACTAACTCAGTTACTTACACCAAAAAGTAATGCGTTACTGTGAAAAGTAACTATTTAGTTACTTATTTTTTTCTTATTTTTTTTTTTTTAAGCTCCCATTAATGGCCTTTTAGCCTTCATTACAATACTGTTACTGCACTGGAGAATAATACAATCTGTTGATCAACTTGACATGCATTTTTATTTTCCTTTTAACATAATTAATGAAAAACAGTGCAACATAAAAAGGCATTTCTCCTTTCTTTAAACTTGGACCAATGACTATTATTAAAAAACAACTTAAAGTGCAACATAAGAAGGCACATCATCTTTCTTGAAACATAGATAGTGAAATAAAGCCTGACATCTGGAGTGATGCTGCTGTCTTCCACACTTGGAGCCATGGATTGTAGAATCCTTGTTTTCAGTGGCAGGATCATTGACACAGATGGTGAAGTTTCAGTGCTCAGTAGAGATGTAACAGTTTTGAGGGGTTTAAGCACCTGGAGGACCTCCTCTGCCACTCTCACATCATCATCAGACAGGTTGATGATGTCTTTGACATTTATCTTCAGGGTCTTGTGGGTCAATGCAGAGTATATACTGTAGCTGCCTGCTGCTCCAACGTATAAGTGGAGTTCCACCTATAGGACATCATGTATGAGCTTTATGAGTAGGCAGCTTTAGCATTTCTTGCTTTGTCTTAAGCACATGAGCAGCTGTTGTGCTTGGGTGGAAGTAGAAAACCTGCTTCCTGATCCTCCCAAGGAGGCGCTCCATCCTATTGACTGAGATGTGATGCCAAATTCACTACATGTGCAAAACACCTACCTGTGGTCCCAGTCCTGCCTCATTCACTGCATTTATGTGATTTTTGGCATTATCACGTGTGACTGGGATATATTTATCTTCCATTCCTCCACTGCTTATGTCAGTACCTGCGCAAGGTGACTCTCGTAGAAGGGGCGTGTCTTCTCGTCTGCTGTGATGAAGTGAGCGCTTATCGTCACATAGTTCCCCTGGACGTCCAACAGTCTGTCATGAGCGCAACAGATGATGCTCGGGATAGTTCATCCACAACTTTTTTCTTCTCCTGCTCATAAAGATCTGGCACAATCTTTTCGCTGAAGTGGGTGCGCGACGGGATGTCGTAACGTGGCTCAAGCACGTTCAGAATGTGTTTAAACCCTCGTCTTGCACAACGGAGTCTGCACCTATAAACACACCGATTAAATGGCGCGGGGCGTTCAAGCTCTTCCGTTACTCCGCTTGCCATGACCACGCTGTGTGTGGACTGAACGTGCGAACAACTTTTTTTTTTGTTTCATATATCAAACCGCGGATCACGTGTGTCCCTCCCCTCCCCACACCCAGACACACGCCTCTTTTCTTCTCTCCGGCTTGTGACAGAGGAAGATTCAGAAGAACGACACAGCAGCGCTTCTGTTTCTAGCCGATACTACATAAAAAAATAACGTAAAATAACGCAGTAACGCATCATGTAGTAACGGTAACTGAGTTACTGAATATAAAAAATAACGCGTTAGATTACTAGTTACCGCCGAAACTAACGGCGTTACAGTAACGCGTTACTTTGTAATGCGTTAGTCCCAACACTGTATATATATATATATATATATATATATATATATATATATATATATATACTGTATATATATATATATATATATATATATATATATATATATATATATATATATATATATATATATATATATATATATATATATATATATATTATGGATGTAACGACATTGTAGATACCGTGGTAAAGCGGTCTCAAAATCGTATCAATAAAGCAGTGACGCGTGATGGTATCAAACAAAAACTTGGTGGGTGTTTTGATTTTTCTTCCTGGCACTTTTGCTTTGGCAGGTTTGAAAATAAACTGCATCTCCCAGAATCCTCTGTGCAGCACAGACCGCAATGTGGGGGCGTGGCTCACCGTAAAGTGGAGAGAAAGAGGTTGCAGGAAGTGAGATGGGTTCCTCTTTGTAGTGGATAAGATGAATTGTTTATTTCCAAAATCCTAGTAACTGTTTGAGTTATGCTGCCAACTCACAGACAATCAAACCCTGGCAAAAACACAACCTTTTTGGTGAAGGTAATAAAGTGTGCCCTGTTCATCTCAAGTGTTCCAGGCCAAAACAGACGTACCAGGATTCGACAAATACCAAGGTCAAACATTGGTGGTCCAAGAAAATCGTTGAAAGGCTGAAATCATGGGTACCTTAGCACCATATAAATAATATTACCTTGGCCAACACAATGAATTTCCAAAATAACAAAAGCTTTCATTGAGGTAAAGCTATCACGAGTTATATTATCTAACATCAGAACTAGTGGGAAGCGTAGGATGAGTTCAGCTCTCTTGGTTGTTTCGATAGGGCTGTTACTGGGATTTTCAAAAAAATTCCCTTTTTTTGGAATGTTGCCTATCGTTCACAATCATTATGAGAGACAAGAACACACAAGTCTTTTTTTTCTTTATGATTTTAAAGGTGATAAACGCTTGCAAGATGAGGCTATTGGGAGTCAACTTCAAAAGCCTCCATCAACATTTGCTATACAGGCTGCAAGTCTATATATAAATATATATATATATATATATATACTGTATATAATGTAGTAACAGACACATTCATAACAATATGTGATATGTATAATGTTTACCGTATTTTGGTAATTTTAAGCAATGCTTAAAGTATTCCAACAGCAATGTTAATATTTGGTTACATGTTACAAGTTTCACTGCAATAAGGCGCTTTTGGTAGCCATCCACGAGCTTCTGAAAAGCTTCTGGTTGAATTTTTGACCACTCCTCTTGACAAAATTGATGCAGTTTAGCTAAATTTGTTGGTTTTCTGACATGGACTTGTTTCTTCAGCATTGTTCACATGTTGAAGTCAGGACTTTGGGAAGGCCATTCTAAAACCTAAATTGTAGCCTGATTTAACCATTCCTTTACCACTTTTTGACGTGTGTTTGGGGTCATTGTCCTGTTAGAACACCCAACTGCGCCCAAGACCCAACTTCCGGCTGATGATTTTAGGTTGTCCTGAAGAATTTGGAGGTAATCTATCTCGGTTCAGACAAGGAGGCCAGGACCCAGTCGCAGAGTATAACTACAAAAAGGGTTTATTAACAAAGTGACAACAAAAATAGAATTCATCAAGAAATGTAGCAACAAAGTATAAACTAAAAACTATTCAAGGGAACAGTGACAACAAAAAATGGCTAAACAGAAAATCACCATTTATATGGGAAAAAAGCGAGAGCAAAAGTACAACAAAAAAAGTGACAAGGCACCAAACTCACAAAAGCAAGATTCCAAAACAGGAGCGGAGACGCGTGGTGAGAAGCAGGAGATCTCTGAGAGCACGAGTGAGACACTGGAGCCAAAGACAATAATCCAGCACTGGAGACAATGAGAGTGTGGTTTAAGAAGCCGGCTGATAAAGGCCTAACGAGCCGCAGGTGTGTAGGGAGTCCATGTGCTCCCGGAGATCGCCCCGCCTCTCGGCACTCCCACTGCAGGAAGATCGAGGGAAGGATCAAACACAGAGAAAATCAGGCCCACAACAGTACCACCCCCCCTCCACCCACACCCCAATGTACGCCACCTGGCATCCTACCTGGCTTACCCGGGAACCTGATGTAGAAATCGCGTAACAGTTGCGTGTCGAGGATGAGGGAACGCTCGTCGGGTCCGTACCCCTCCCAATGGTGGCCCCTATCCCGTCTGTGCACGTCCAAAATCCGGTTGACGGTGTAGGCCGGATGGCCGTCGATGAGACGTGGGGGAGGTGGTGGGGGTGTGGGGGACTGGAGGGGGCTCTCCGTGACTGGCTTGATGAAGGATACGTGGAACACTGGGTGGACGATTAGGGCGGGTGGGAGGCAAAGGCGGACGGCACTGGGGTTTATGATTTTCTCCACTGTGTAGGGTCCAATGTACCTGGGGGAGAGTTTTCGGGATTCAGTCTGGAGGGGGAGGTCTCGGGAGGTAAACCACACTTGCAGGCCCACCAGGTAGTTGGGCGCAGGGACCTGATGTTGGTCCACTAGGCGTCGGTTGCGCTCAGCCGTTCTCTCTAGAACTGCTCGGTTTTCCCTCCACACATGTCTGACACGGCTTGGACGGAGGGGACTGCTGCATCGGATTCTTGACTTGAAAACAACGGGGGCTGGTAGCCGGTGTTGATCATGAAGGGCGACAAGCCAGTGGCTGAGCTTGGGGCGTATTCCACCCAGGATAGGTGTATGGCCCAGGAGGACGGGAGGTGGGAGGCAACGCAGCGCAGGGAGGACTCCAGGCACTGGTTAGCTTGTTCCGTCTGTCCATTGGATTGTGGGTGATAGCCGGAGGAGAGGCTGGAGGTGGTTCACAGGGCCCGACAGAAAGCCTTCCACACCTGCGAGGTGAACTGAGGTCTGCGGTCCGACACGATGCCCTGAAGACATGTGTGACTAACAGGTTAGCGGTTTCCAATGCGGTGGGGAGTTTAGGAAGGGAGACAAAATGTACTGCCTTGGAGAAAGGGTTTAACAATTGTAAGGATGGTGTCATTACCCTCAGAGGGGGGAAGTCCGGTAATGAAGTCCACTGCGATGTGTGACCAGGGGCGTGGAGGTATGGGCAAGGGCTACAGGAGCCCTGTCGGGGGTCGGTGCGAGGGCTTGCGTGTGTGCGCGCAGCGATAAAGGTCCAGACGTCAGAAGCCATGGATGGCCACCAGAAACGCTGCTGGATGAGGGCTAGAGTGCGGTTTCCCCCCGGATGGCAGGCTATCTTGGACGTGTGCCCCCAGGAGAGCACTGATGACCTGGCAGACTGTGGGACAAACAGCCGACCCGGTGGACATCTGTCCGGAACCGTCTGTCCCTGAAGGGTTTCATGAACATCCTGTTCCACTCGCCAGTGGACCTCCCCGAGTACACATTCAGGGTCCAGGATGGTCTCCTTAGAAGGCTCCCTCCCTTCCAGGGCAAACTGACGGCAGAGTGCGCCCGGCTTGGTGTTCCAAGACCCAGGGCGGTAGGTGATCGTGAACTGGAATCTGCCCAGGAACAGGGCCCAGCGGGCCTGCCATGAGTTCAGGTGGTGGGCAGTGCGGAGGTAGGCGAGGTTTTTGTGATCCGTACATACAAAGAAGGGTTGAGCAGCGCCTTCTAGCCAGTGTCGCCATTCTTGTAATGCCAGCACCCCCGCCAGAAGTTCTCGGTTCCCCACGTCGTAGTTGCGTTCAGCGGGGATGAGGCGGCCCTCATCCCCGCTGAACGCAACTACGACGTGGGGAAGAAGGGGCAGGGGTGGAGCTTGTTGTCTGAGGGTAGGCATTGGGAGAGGACGGCCCCGACCCCGGAATCCAAGGCATCAACCTCGACTACGAACTGCTGCTCAGGATCTGGGTGCACGAGAACAGGGGCATTAACAAACACGTACTTAAATTTTTCAAAAACACTGTTTAACAGGAGACCAGGCAAAAGTGAGTTTGGAAGACATGAGGCGAGTGAGTGGGGCCGCCAGGCGGCTATAGTTCCTTACAAATCTGCGGTAGAAGTTTGCAAATCCTAGAAAGCGCTGCAGCTGCTTGCGGGTGGTGGAGGCCGGCCAGTCCTTCACAGCCTCCACCTTGAAGGGATCCGCCCACAGCTGCCCCTTCTCGACCACAAATCCAGAAATTTTACCAATGGTACATGAAATTCACACTTTTTTGCTTTGACATACAACTTGTTTTCTGACAACCTTTTCAAAACATCTCGTACATGGGACACGTGTTCTTCGATAGAACTTGAGAAAATCAGGATGTCATCTACGTATACAAAAACAGTCTTGTCGAGCAGATCCCGTAGTACATCATTAACCAGGCTTTGGAAAACTGCTGGCACATTTGTGAGTCCGAAGGGCATGACTAAATACTCAAAGGGCCCTAATAGGCCATAGGGTGAACCAGTAAAAAGTGGCTAGGAAGTGGTTTTCGTTCCCACGTCTGGGCACTACTCTTTTTTTGCATTTTTGCATAGACAATGCCATTGTGGACATTAGGTTAAAAGTTCTCCGCAAAATATCCTGGCGGTTTTTTTTTAGAGCCATAATTGTATAAAAATATGAATTACAAAAAAACGAAAATCTTGTGCAGCTGTTTTTTCTTGTAAATGTATTTACATTAATTCTGGAAAAAAGAATCTCTCCCACAAATTGACATTAATAAATATACTTAACATTTGAGACAAGTATTTTAATTTGAATTTAATCCATGAAACATACAAAAAAATGAAAAAAACGCTTCAAAATAAGTGTACAATTGAACATACACATGGTACATTTTGCTAAACAATGATGTTTTATACATTCAAAATGTCAGTAGATACTGTGTTATAAGAGGAAGTAAAAAATAAAACAAAATAAAGAGCACTTTGGCCCAAAATGGCTGACATCAATCAAAATATCGAATAATGCCGAAAAATGGAAATACAACAAAGACTGCATTACAGTTTAAAATCTGTACACAATATGGTACAAAACAATATTTACATGAACAAAACAATGTGTTGATATCACAGCAGGTCTTGAGTATTTTTTTCAAATAAATGTTTTTATTATTTTGTCTTAACTTTGCACATTATTAAAGCCATATCTCAAGAATTCTTTGATAGATTTTCCTCAAATTTGGCACAAACTCAAACTATGATTTTTTTTTTTTTTTTACGGTCAAGTGCACTGTAACTTCACATTCTATTTTTAAAATATTTAACTTAAGTAACTAAAAAAAAAAGGAAATAGTAAAATACTCTGAGGGATTTTTCTCAAATGGGGCAAAAACTCAGATTTTTATTAGAGAACTAACTGATTAATCGTGACTTTGCATATTCTGAAGGAGGGAGACATTGTTCATCTCTTAGCTATCACTATCATCAGAGCCATCTTCCCATGTGCTTTTATCCTCTGTTTCCATGGAAATATTGGCACAATTTTGGCACTGACACAAATCAGTACAGGACAGTCTTGCAGACATACAGGAACATCTTCCTGTCTCACATTTGCTCTGCTTGCAGCTGCAGTGGACTACCTTTAACACACTATCAGGGGCATGATTTGTAGTCATCCATGTAACTTTTAACTCCCCACCCTCAATGTGCCATCCATTGCCATTGGGTGAAGGGGCAGACATTATACCTTTGAGAGAATGTCTCATGAAGCACAATGTCCTAGTCCACTCAGCAGTGACACAACTTGTGAGGAACGTGTTAAATGCCCAATACTTAGACCAAGACATAATGATTTGGGTGTCTGCCTACGGCCTTTAGTTGCCCATCCATCCATTTTCTACCGCTTATTCCCTTCGGGGTCGTGCAAGATACATAATGTCTTGACAAACAGATATCACTTTTAGGTTCACATCTTCTGGAATATCAACATAACAGGCTAATGTTGGTTCCTCTGTTGCACCTACAATCCAAGCAATAACATTGTACAGTTCAAGTGGCACAACAGATTTTGCATGGGACACATTTAAATCATCTGATGTGGGTGGCCAGGGGCACATCATACCGGGAGAGTCACATAGTAGCTGCTTCAATATCAGCGCTGCACTATAAAGTGTCCTCGTGTTCTCAGTAGTTTGCAGACCAGCTGTTGTTCTTGCCATGTGTTCAGTGTCACTTTCACCTTGGCTTACTTCAGTTGACTCAGTTGTGTCTGTACCTGATGGATGAGGTAGCATGTCTATCAGCTTATCTGCAGACAATGTCTCAACAAAAACCAGTTTGTAGATGTTGCGCTTGAAACACCAGTTGGAGAAAGTCCAGAGTCAGACTTCTCTTTAATTTCTCCTGCCTGCAACATAAGAACACAGGGAAAGAGGAGCACACAGGTGTAAATAATGATATATTCATAAGTATTAGTTAGTTTAAATATACTATCAAAGCCTTTTTTTAAATTATTTATTGTTCTTTTGATATTTTCCAGCATAAAAGTGTTGTACATCGCGGCCAAAAAAAAGCTTCTGTTGTTACGTGTAGTTTGAAGCATCACAATCTTCATGTTTTTGCACCGCATTTAAAAACATTTGTCGTAGCTGGTTCATTCTCAGCACCTCCTGATTAACAATGATCCTTTGGCGGATGATCCTCTCGCAGAATATGTTGTAGCTGGCATCAAAGGTTGGTTCACTTCTGAAAAGAAACACACACACACACACACACACACACACACACACACACACACACACACACACACACACACACACACACACACACACACACACACACACACACACACACACACACACAGACATTTAATATGTGCCAAAATGTATGCAGTCAAAATTGTAGCTACATACAAACAGGAAAAGTCAATTAAAAAAGTGATTTATTCTATATTCATTTCATAATTATTGACACTGTATCTGTCATGCATCTATAATCCATCCATCCATTTTCTACCGATTGTCCCTTTTTGGGGTCGCTGGAGCCTATCTCAGCTGCATTCGGGCGGAAGGCGGGGTACACCCTGGACGCCACCTCATCACAGGGCCAACACAGATAGACAGACAACATTCACACTCACATTCACACACTAGGGACCATTTAGTGTTGCCAATCAACCTATCCCCAGGTGCATGTCTTTGGAGGTGGGAGGAAGCCGGAGTACCCGCAGGGAACCCACGCAGTCACGGGGAGAACATGCAAACTCCACACAGAAAGATCCCGAGCCTGGGATTGAACTCAGGACTATTCAGGACCTTCGTATTGTGAGGCAGATGCACTAATCCCTGTACCACCGTGCTGCCCATATGAATTGTAATTTATAGTGTGTATATAATTGATAATGCAATTTAATAACTCACACTTCTTCATCTGCGGTTCCAGTAACTGTTATAACAGACTTTTTCATGAAGCTGTTGTACTGTCTGTAACAGGACTTGTGGTACCGCACGTCCATGGCCACAGTCTATGTCTTCAATATGCAAGAGAATGCTACTGTCTTGCTTTATCCTGGCAGCGTTCATCAACTGGCCTAAAAATAAAAGATGATTAAATAGTTTGTATGTGTGTAAGTGCTACGTGTAGTGTGTGTGTTTGTGTTTGTGTGTTTACCTGCTGAAAGCGTTTCTGCCTGTGAAAGATGGTCCCTCAGCTGTTTGCCTCACACAGTAATTCTCGTGTCAGTTTTCTTGCAAATGATCCAAATGACAGGAAGCACAGGGCCAGCAGAACCGATAGGCAGACCCGTCTTCCATCTTAGTTTTTTCTTTTGAATGTCTTATGCCACAAACTCATCTTGACCCACATCCAGCCGATTGGCCGGTTTTTCGGCAGAATCCAAACGCTTCTTATCAATGAACCGCCGGTAACAAGTCGGGTGAAGCCCAGCGTCATAAGGAATATCTTTAAATTCAACATCGATACAGGATTTGAATGTCTCGGCTACTTTATGAGACTCGCCATCACAGCAAAGCCACCGTTTTAAACAATTCCTGTAAGTATCCCACCTTCTGATAGTGAAATCATTCACCTCTTCATTCCTTACAGACGTAACATGCATGTAGCATATTTTGTTGTTCTTTTTTCGAACTTTTTTAAGGTGTTTTAAAGTATTTTCCTCTTCATCGCTAGACGTTGTTGACATCGCCATCTTGGATCTGCGCGGCTACCTGATTGGTCGAATGTGAAGCATGTGACAAAAACGTCACCTCTTGAGACGTAAATATTGTTACGCCAAGCAAGAAATAGTCCAGACTTTAAACACTAATTTAAAAAAATTGCCTGGATGTCCAGTGGAGAACTTTTTTTCTCATTGAAAACCAAAATATATTTTTTAAGAACCAAAAATGATTTAGTACCCAGACATGGGAACGAGATGAAATGAAAAACAGGTTCACCTTACGGCCTATAAGGTTGTGTTAAATGCTGTCTTTCATTCGTCCCCTTCTCTAATCCTGATGAGGTGATAGGCGTTGCTAAGGTCTAGTTTAGAGAAGAAACAGGCAGTGTGTTGGGGGGCTAAATGCAGAGTCAATCAAGGGGGGGAAGGTACTTGTTTTTGATTGTGATTTCGTTTAAACCAGTGTAATCTATGCATGGACACAGGGATTTGTCCTTCTTTTCTACAAAGAAAAACCCCACCCCCACGGAAGAGGAGGAGGGGCGAATGAGGCTGGAATTTTTCTGTAATGTATTTTTCCTTGGCCCCAAAAAGGTGAGAGCAAAAGTACAATAAAAAAAGTGACATGGCACCAAACTCAAAAAAGCAATATTCCTAAACAGGAGCGGAGACACGTGGCGAGAAGCAGGAGATCTCTGAGAGCACGAGTGAGACACTGGAGCCAAAGACAATAATCCAGCACTGGAGACAATGAGAGTGTGGTTTAAGAAGCCGGCTGATTAGGCCAAACGAGCCGCAGGTGTGTAGGGAGTCCATGTGCTCCCGGAGATCGCCCCGCCTCTCGGCACTCCCACTGCAGGAAGATTGAGGGAAGGATCAAACACACAGAAAATCAGGCCCACAACAGTAATCCTCCTTTTTCATTGTCCCATTTACTCTCTGTAAAGCACCAGTTCCATTGGCAGCAAAACAGGCCCACAGCATAATACTACCACCACCATACTTGACGGTAGGATGGTGTCCCTGGGATTAAAGGCCTCACCTCTTCTCCTCCAAACATATTGCTGGGTATTGGGGCCAAACAGCTCAATTTTTGTTTCATCTGACATCACATGGACATAGATAATACTTTCTGGAGGAAAGTTCTGTGGTCAGATGAAACAAAAATTTTGCTATTTGACTACAATACCCAGCAATATGTTTGGAGGAGAAAAGGGGAAGCCTTTAATCCCAGGAACACCATTCCTACCGTCACCTACCGTCAAGCATGGTGGTGGTAGTATTATGCTGTGGGCCTGTTTTGCTGCCAATGGAACTGGTGCTTTAAAGAGAGTACTTCACCCTTGCCCCCGGTGCCGCTCACACCGGTGAATGAATGAGTTGTAAAAATTAATGATGGGTTCTCACTTCTCTGTGAAGTGTCTAGAAAAGCGCTATATAAATCTAATGCATTATTATCATTATTATTATTATTAAATGGGACAATGAAAAAGGAGGATTACCTCCAAATTCTTCAGGACAACCTAAAATCCTCAGCCTGGACGTTGGTTCTTGGGCGCAGTTCCAACAGGAAAACAGGACCCCAAACACACGTCAAAAGTGGTAAAGAAATGGCTAAATCAGGCTAGAATGAAGGTTTTAGAATGGCCTTCCTAAAGTCCTGACTTAAACGTGTGGACAATGCTGAAGAAACAAGTCCATGTCAGAGGAGAGGTCAAAAATTCAAGCAGAAACTTGCCAGAAGCTTGTGGATGCCTACCAAAAGCGCCTTATTGCAGTGAAACTTGAAAAAGGGACATGTAACCAAATATTAACATTGCTGTAAACTCATAATAAATTCATAAAAGAACCAGACTTCATGATTTTTTTTTGTGACCAACAAGTATGTGCTCCAATCACTCTATTACAAAAAAATAAAGAGTTCAGGAAACTCAAGGCAGCCATGACATTATGTTCTTTACAAGTGCATGTAAACTTTTGACCACAACTGTATTTCCGTTCCCATGGCAGCGCAATTCATACTTCCGGAAACAAACGTGTGTGTTCTAGTAATGGCAGAATTGGTAACAGACAACGAAGACAACTATTTTGGACAAATGAGAATTCACAACATTATCTTTTTTAACCTATATATATATATATATATATATATATATATATATATATATATATATATATATATATATATATATATATATATATATATATATATATATATATATATATATATATATATATATATATATATGTATATATATATATATATACATACACACACACACACAAATACTAGAAGCCTCTTGATTGTTGGGTTTTTTTCATTTATTTTATTTACAAAAATCTAAAATAATTTTGATCTAATAAAAGAGAATAAAGCAATCCCAACTCCAACCCTATCCCAGCTATAAAATACTTAGGATATACATTTACAAAGCAATTGACAAGACACACAAATACTTACTAAATATAATAGAAAACAAGGGAAACCAAACATTTAATAGAGCAAAAGTTAGGAGTTTTAGACCAGATGGTTATAGCTCAGCTCAAGGCTGCTTGGCACAATCTATTTAGTTTTCCACTGGGCAGAAAGAGTCAACTCTAACTTGCTGTTGCCTTTGACCTGCAGTCAGAACTCTGGTGAGAAGCAGACGGTGTTGCTGCTGGGACCAGCAGATCATCTGTCAGCCAAGACAAGATCCTAACATCTTTACACACAATAAAGAGGCTTGCTGGACCAGGAGGTTCTTTCCATGGCTGTAAGACTTACAGCTGCTCGAAGTTGTAAGAATCAAGTTGGCCAGAATGGCTGGTCTCCTGAATGGACAGGCAGAGTGGGTACATATATCTGAATGTATGTATGTATAAATTAGGGCCATATGTCCACCCAAAGATATGTTGTCTGTGCACAACCTCTTTGATTCGGAATGTTTGCACTTGCAAGATTGTTTTGCTTAGAACTTGTTGTTACTGTATTAAAATTACACAGCAAATACTCAAGAAATCGAAATGGTTGAAAAGCAATATTGTTAGTTTCCTGGCCAGTCAGGATGGGTGATATGGACTATCACAATAACCTACCATTTGTGGTGAAAACTTTACAAGTGGAGATAAAAAAAAAGACCCATAGAACTCCACCTTTTTGACTATGAGTCTGTCAGGGCATTCAGTCTTCAGAGCCCCCAAAACACTATAAAATAACACTAAGTTTATTAAACTACATGAATTAAGTTTAAATACCACATCTATACTGCAAATATCTAGTAGTGTGCTTTGCTTATCATACAGTATGAAGTTACTTTTCTGTCAGAAATATTATAGACATTATTATTATGAGTTTGCCTCACAATATGAAGGTCCTGGTTTCGATCCCGGGCTCGGGATATTTCTGTGTGGAGTTTGCATGTTCTCCCAGTGACTGCGTGGGTTCCCTCAGGGTACTCCGGCTTTTTCCCACCTCCAAAGACATGCACCTGGGGATAGGTTGATTGGCAACACTAAATTGGCCCTAGTGTGTGAATGTGAGGGTGAATGTTGTCTATCTGTGTTGGCCCTGCGATGAGGTGGCGACTTGTCCAGGGTGTACCCCGCCTTCCGCCCGAATATAGCTGAGATAGACTCCAGCACCCCCCGCGACTCCAAAAGAGACAAGCGGTAGAAAATGGATGGATGATATTACAAATCAATCAGAAAGTGTTATGGTGCAACTTCAGTGTGAACTCTCCCACGCTCTGGTCGCATATTAATGATGATAATACGCCTCATCATTATTCAGCAGAATAGACGGATACAAAATAAATAGTTGACAAATTAGCAGAAACAGGTGAAAATATTGTTTTAAGAACTCACATCCATCAAATGTTCCACCATTGATCTCCAACACGCTCTTCAGAGCAGACATCGAGGCAAATATCCCCAAAACTGCGGGAGACAACTTCTTTCATAATCTTACCCGCGGTTCAGAAAATGTAGACTTTGATTGCACAAAATCCTTGAAATTGCAACAAATGCGCCAACACTTAGACGACTAGAATTGAAACATGTTTACTTCCGTAAACACTGCAGGACGTGCGACGCTATGTCTGTATATTTGGGTCAGTTTGCATTCACATTGGAGTCCAGACAAATTTAACTACATAAAAATGTGATTTGACAAGAATGTATCTAAATTTGACATCCTACCCTGCAGTCTTGTGAGAGCACTGAAAGTAGCCTTAATGCTGCTGCTGTCTTACTCGACCTTGCTAAGGGAACAGTGAAAACGTGGACTGGATTTTCAGTAAAGTAATGCCGGCGTTACCGGTGGAACGGATTGGATTGGATAATAAGCACTGACAAAGGGTCTTCAAATGATTTATAATCATAGCAAATAATGACAGGTTTTATTATTATTTGTTTGAACTCATATGCCTGCATACTTATATTGATTTTTTCTTAAATTTTTTGTAAAAACAATTACAAATCGCACCGTATTATTTAGGGGGGCTTCAGCCAGTCAAGAACACATATGTCTTTTCTTGTTTTATGCATTCTAATTTGTAATATACAGCCAATACAAGGTCAGGCAGGTAATGGAATTCACTCTATTCTGCAAATTAAGCACTATTAAAAAACAGAAAAACATCCAACAATGTTTTATTTATATGCTGTAAATATATATAGTAATAGGCACATTTATAATAACATGCAATATTTATGTACTTTTCTAATTGTATGCATACAGCGAAAGATGACCCCTATTAGCTGCATTATTAGCCACCTTGTACTTGCGGTATATTATAAATTTAAATTACAATGCAAAAAAAAATAATTAAAAAACATATCTGTTCTTGTCTTACATAGGGATTGTACATGATAATTACACATTTTAAAACGTGATGTTCCCTTTAACATTGATCTGTTACTCTTTTTATGTTAATAATGTGCTATTTTAAATGGAAACTACTTTGGTGAAAAAAATAAAAAATAATATATAATATTTCGTTGGTCGACTGCTCCATTATGTTTTTTTATACCTTCCCATCGAGAGGGTCAACGTGATTTTTATTTGTTATTCATTTAATTGTTTTTATGTCATATGCAACAATATAAAAAACATCTCCATCAAGATCATTAAAAAAAGGATTACTAAAACAAAAGAGTCAACTAAAAGTATAAATATATGTACACATTAGGGATGGGAATTTTGCAACAACTCAAGATTCGATTATATTCATATTTTTGGGGGTGAAGATTCGATTCAGAAACGATTCTCGATTTAAACAGATTCTCGCAATATAATATTTGTTTGAAAATGATAGTAAAACCTTTTTTCAAAACAGTTTACAAGTTACAAAAGTTCCCCTAAGCTGCTGATGTATGACATACTGCGCAGCAAGTAAGCGCAGGGATGGGCTATAAAACGTATTTTAAATTAGTGATACTTTAAAAAAATATAAAAAATTATTTTTTATAATTTTTTTTTAAATGATGAATCAATTTAGAATCAGAGTACCGGTACTCAAAAATTGCTTTTTGGATGTGAATCGATTTTTTCGAGGACCCCTGATATTTATTTGTTTGGTTCTGCATCTGTCATTACTGTATCAAATCCCCATTTGCATGTGTGATGGGAACTGTGCTTGGGCAAACTGCTGAAATTGTGTTGCCAGAGACGTTTCAGGGGTTTGGAGTAGGGTTGTTCGGTATACCGGTACTAATAAAGTACCGCAATACTAATGTATTGAAATCGGTACTAAACTGCTTTTGAAAAATACCTGTACCGTTCTTTCATCTGAATGCCGCTGTGCGGCGGTGACTACAGAGCCGAGGCGCATGATGTTGAGTGTGTCAAAACGCACACACAAAGTGCATACAAGTAATAATATCTTGGAGAGGAAAAATTGCAAAAAACGACAATTCTACTGGTTAATAAAGAGTAACGTGCAATATGGAGGTATTTGGGCTTCAAAACCAACGATAAAGGTGACGCTTTAAACAAGGAAGCGCCGAACTTCAATTGTTGCTTTAAAACACGTCTTGCCAAATGTGGCGATTAGTATTACCACCTTTGCTTCAAACTTAGGGAAACATTTAAATAATAAGCATTCAGATCTGCACAAGGAGTTATAAAGAGTGACAGGTAATGTAGTTGTTACACCTGTCCTGCTGTTCTGCTCCCATGCAGACCGTGGTCGGGGAGCACAGGGCAGACATTCCCTTCAGGGTCGATGTTTTCGTCAGGAGTCACCCTTCATTTTACAATGGGTCTGCTAAGCTCCACTTTCGCATCAGAATGACGAGGCCACCGAATCGTGACAATCTGATTGCTTTATTTTCAGTTTTGCAGGACACAACGAACCCCTTTATCACTGTATTGCGCAGTGCACGCGCTCCTTCTCTCTCTTTACTCGCCCACTCACTCACTGACGTCACTTAGCCAACGCGTTGCCATTCTCACAAACACACAAAGACTACTCACATAAGTTAACCAGGTCCTCTGCTGTGCACATGGAGATACATAACATGTAGATACATAACATGTAGATATGTAGACGCGCACATCAGCGGCGCTAAAACCGCCCATTTAACGTCAACTAATGCAAGTGAAATGACTGAATTTGGCAACAAATTTTTACCATTTGTGTTTTGTCTTTAACAAAGTGTGTTTTACCTGCTACATGTTTTATCTGTGTACTTTTATACGTAGTTTTGTTTTTAGTACTGACTATTAATTGTATTTTTCTTTAAAGCACAGACCAGGAGTGGCAACCATAAATCATGATGTCACGACAGGCTTTTCGCAGCTCGCTGCGGGGTTCATTCTCCCGAAATGCAGACGGACCACTCTGGACATGGCGTGCAGGTAAAGACATGATTTAATCTTGACTCAAAAAGTGAAAACAACAAGGCGCACAAGGCGAAGGCACAACTTAGCGCAGAATACAAAACTAACACTTAGGCAGATCTATGGACATGAAACAAAAACTCGCTAACTGTGGCATGAATAAACAAAACTTACTTGGCATAGCACGAAGCGAACATTCACATGAAAACAAGCATGAACCTGTGGCATGACACGAGCTTGAAACAATCAATACAGAGCATTGCATGAAACAATGACGCCAGGCCGACTGACCGGCAATGGCAGGCTTAAATAATGCCTCTGATTAGTGCTCGGGAAGGAGGTGAGCGGGCGAGCACTAATCAGAGACAGGTGAACACAATGAGTAGCGACAGGTGTGATCCAAACAAATGAGGCAGGTGAAACTGAGTCGCCATGGTGACAAAACGAACAAGGAAGTGCAACCAGGAACTATGGAGTCTTTAAACAGAAAATAACATAAAACATGATCCAAACCACAGATCATGACACATGAAGCATTTAATATGTCAATAAAGCTTTTTCTATTATATTCTAACCTAATCCTTGATTATGTCAGACTGTATGTAATAAGGAAAATTGTAAATTGTTCTTTGAGTGCAACAAGAAAAGCCCAATGAGTTTAATGTGCTTCAATTTATATTTTAACCTTGTAAAATTTTTATTTGAGTGCAATAGGAAACATATGTTTATTGCATTGTAAGATTTTCTGTTAAAATAAAGCCAATATTGGTATTCGTGGTAGTTCCCTTTATTTGGAAAATTATCGATATACATTTTGGTACCGGTACCAAATTATTGGTATTGGGACAACACTAGTTTGGAGTCAAAATGTGAACTGAAGGGAATTATATTTATATAACACTTTTCTCTAGTGACTCAACGCACTTTGAGTTGTGGGGCGGTATAGCTCGGTTGGTAGAGCAGCCGTGCCAGCAACTTGAGGGTTGCAGGTTCGATCCCCGCTTCCGCCATCCTAGTCACTGCTGTTGTGTCCTTGGGCAAGACACTTTACCCACCTGCTCTCAGTGCCACCCACACTGGTTTAAATGTAACTTAGATATTGCGTTTCTCAATGTAAAGCGCTTTGAGTCACTTGAGAAAAAGCGCTATATAAATGTAATTCACTTCACTTCACTTCACTTTAACATAGTGAAACCCAATATGTAAGTTACATTTAAACCAGTGTGGGTGGCACTGGGAACAGGTGGGTAAAGTGTCTTGCCCAAGGACACAACAGCAGTGACTAGGATGGCGGAACCGGGGATCGAACCTGGAACCCTCAAGTTGCTGGCACGGCCATTTTACCAACCGAACTATACCGCCCCAAAATGAGCTGCAGATGGGTTAATTTCATTAATATGTTTGATGAAATTAATAATTATGATAGTAATTGTTGTAGACCAATGTTTATATCAAAACCATCAGAAAAAGTATTTAAATGAAATGTTGCTCTACACCAGGGGTCGGCAACCTTTACCACTCAAAGAGCCATTTTGACAAGTTTCACAAATTAAAGAAAACAATGGGAGCCACAAAACTCTTTTGAAAATTTAAAATTAATTAACACTGCATACATAGCTTTTTTTGCTTTGTGCGGCCCGCGAGTTGTAAATGAATGGCGCTGGTTAGCGTCATACTTCATACTTGCCAACCCTCGCAATTTTTTCCGGGAGACTCCTGAATTTCAGGGGGTGATGGCACTGCTTCTAGCGCCCTCTATAGTCTGCTCAAACAGCGCACCTGTTCAGCCACATGTTGAATGCAGCTTCTGCTTCTTCACATAAGTGACAGCAAGGCATACTTGTTCAACAGCCACACAGCTTACACTGACGGTGACCATATAAAACAACTTTAACACTGTTACGTTACAAATATGCACCACACTGTGAACCCACACCAAAAAAGAATGACAAACACATTTCTGGAGAACATCCACACTGTAACACAACATAAACACAACAAAACAAATACCCAGAATCCCATGCAGCCCTAACTCTTCCGGTCTACATTATACAACCCCGCTACCACCAAACCCCGCCCACCTCAACCGACGCACAGGGGGGGGGTTGATGTGTGGGGGGGTTTGGTGGTAGCTAGGGCTGCATGGGATTCTGGGTATTTGTTTGTTGTGTTTATGTTGTTACGGTGCGGAGGTTCTCCAGAAATGTGTTTGTCATTCTTTTTTTAGTGTGGGTTCACAGTGTGGCGCATATTTGTAACGTAACAGTGTTAAAGTTGTTTTATACGGGCACCATCAGTGTAAGCTGTGTGGCTGTTGACCAAGTATGCCTTGCTGTCTCCTACGTGTGCAAGTATAAGGCTAAGCTCCGTACAGCTTGTGGCCGGTCTGGCACGCTGTTCGTGCTGGCCATGGAGGACAATACATGCAATGCAATGCAGTGCAGTGCTCTTTGTGCTGGCTATAGAGGACAGTAAATGCAGTGCTATTGAAACATGCACCTAATTTAGTTGTTAGGGTGAAAATTGGAGAGTATTTGCCCCGGGAGATTTCTAGGAGAGGCACTGAGATCCGTAAGTCTCCTGGGAAAATCGGGAGGGTCGGCAGGTATGCAGCTGAGCCGCATCAGAGTGGTCAAAGAGCCGCATGCGGCTCCAGAGCCGCGGGTTGCCGACCCCTGCTCTACACAAATTGTATTGAGTAGCTCTTGTAAATGTTCGTATTTTGTTTTGTTTTTTGTTTTTCCTCAGAAAGGGAAATGCTAAAATGCTATGCAATTAAATTTCAGAATTCTGAAAAAGAGCGTGTTTATTTTGAGCATTGCAAATGTCACTGATGTAATCTGGTTTTTGAGTCTGTGTCTGTTTTCTTTAGTGTCCCCTCACACACATGACGGACCCCCACCAGCAAACTCTGCGAGAGTTAATATAGCTGCTGTTCAGCCAACATGTCAAGCACTTACCCCCGAGTGTGTTTGCAGGCTACTGAAGGGAAAGAATAAAAGGTTGTGTAAACCAGACAGGCTAAGGCAAACAAACACACTTCAAGGCGGCAAAACCATTGCAAGAGTTATAGGATCAAGCATGACTGATTGGAGCTCCATCACAACATGTGTAGGAGTGCATACTGTACATGTTCACGCCATGGAGGGTGCCAATAACATAGCATGTTAACCAAGTTGGCCACAGTGCACAGCGACACAATTGTGCAGATAATAAAGAGGCGGCTGCAGTCAAAGTTATACTCTATCAGAACATAATGGAAGTTTGCATGGTGAATAACAAAGCAAAGATACAATATTTGATGTTGTAACTTTTGTGTTTTACTTGCCTCAGTCCAAATAAAACAGCTTTTGATACATTTGTTATTGGATTATACAGATTTACAATGAATGCATTTGCACTCTTTTTATTGCGTTTCACAATTTTTATGACGATTACTGCATTGTTGTATGTAAATTGGCGTGAAAAATAAAGATGTATTAAAAATGTAAGTTATTTGTAGAAAGCATATATATTTAGAATAAGGGAAGAGGAATTACTAAAATGGATTAGACAAATAAACACTATTCACATATAATGATGATAATATAATGCATAATGTGTGTGTAATAAGGAATTTAAATGTAGAACATATACTGGCATTTACATGTTCAAAGTCTAGTAGATTTGTCATCAAAAACATTAACATTAAGTGTAAACTGTAATATGAACGACAGATGACTTTGAGGGTAAACTATTGCACATTCAATTAAGAAACAGTGCCTTCTTGAGATGTTTGTGTTCTGTGGCTGCCACAGTGGGGGACCCGCTCGCAGACCGAAGTGTGCCCAAATCTGCTAATCTTACCAAGTGGGATGGAGAGGGGAGATACTTTATCTCCCAATGTTTCCAGCCAAACGCCTTAAACTCAGTGGAGAACCAAATGAAAGAACCGGTGCATAGCCAAGGGCAGGAGAAGACTCAGAAAATCTGATAAACAAATAGAATCATAAAAAGACAGGGCGCTGGCGAAGTGGTAATTCTGTGGGAGTTCATTAGGGGAGAGATGGAGGAATAAAGAGTGGAGTGCTAAACGGTGGATGACATTACCTCTAATGTGGCTCCCCTGCTGAGTTTGTGATAGGGTGGCCGTTCCCACTGAAAATAGGGTTTTGCATGACGCCAGGTTCGCAAAGACAAACTCTTCACTAAATAGGATTCGTTTGAAGCATTGCACTGTTTTAGTGTGGAAAACAACTGCAAATGGGATTTTCAAATGTGTTCAGGCACACAGCCAAGTTGAGGCTACAGTGCTAAATTTGCAAACCATGTCAATGTTTTGAGCAGTAAGCGTAACACACCCCTGTTCACTCAAAAGGACAAAGTCAAACCCTCATTTTTATTCTGGCAATAACGTTGCCAATCATGGATGAATAAAGAATGTTTGTTTGGGTGGAAATCTGAAAATGTTGTATTTTTGCTAAAAACATCTGTGGTGAGCCCCGAACAAGCTTTAAACAGATTATCCGCCCAAAAGATAAAGTCCTAAAGGCATTAAAAACATGTCTATGCGCAACAAAAAATTACGGCAAAACTTTGCGACAAAAAGGAGCAAATTCAATGAATAACAAAAAGTAATACTGATCATTCAAAAATAAACTAGGAAGATGTTGTTCAAATTAATAGTGCTTACAAAGTACAAAGAAGAAGAATTATGAGAAATACCTTCAACCTTATTGAAAATGGGATATTCTTCATCTCAGTATGTTTATCATGACTGACTTAATCATCTATTACAAGAACTGCTGTATTAATCATTCACGGATGTAATTGTGCTACAAAAATAAGTCAATAAATGAACATATGTATTTGTAAACACTCTGAAGTGGGAAAGGGGTAGGATTAAATAGGCATGCTTCTTCCTACCCCTTTTGATGTAAACAGAAATGATATGAAATTGTGTGATGTATTATACTGTAAGTGTGTTCATGTTCGAAATAAACTAAAGAAAGAAAGAAGGAAACAGAATTCCGCAGATGATAAGGAAAATTCTGCAACAGGAAGTGCTTTGCACTTGAGCAGTTAATTTCCTTTGCAACATACAGGGTCCATTGCGGTCTGCTGATACCTCCCCAAAAGTTAAATTTCCAACTCAGACGCCAATCCATATACCTCGTCACATGCAAACTAATTACTGTACGCTAGTAATCACAACAATAGAAACTGACTCCTACCATCAAGAGAAGACACTTACTTAGAAGCTTTGGTGCCAACAATTATTTTCAGGTCCCACTGCTGGTTCTTATCAGGGGAGAGTATCTAAAGAGAAAGCCTGATCAAACTATGATGTTCATTGCTCCCCAAATGCTTACCACACCTACGGTGGATCTGTTTAGAATTAATTAGGTTACATGGAATACACAATGTGTTCCTAAAAATTAATACATACATTTCTCTACTTTCATCGGCTCTCTTCACTCATGATGGGAGCTTGATTGCGGCACAAATATATGTGCTGATTAACTTTGATTATGACTCTTTAATTACACATTCAGGAGAGATCATTGATCCAGAAGCCTGAGGGAAACATCTGCAACTAGGAATGGGAATCAAATTCAGTGCTTTTATAGGTACAGGCAGAAATCCGTCTGTACCCCTGGTTACCGATTCATGTAAAATTAAACGGTGCCATATTTCGATATCTTTGTTGCACGCTGCTAAATTACATTAACAGAACAAGAACGGGGGAGGAGTAGCTGTGTACGTGATGAAGGATTATTATTATTACCAACCGTTTTGATAGTAATACAACAAGCGGTCTGCTAATAATCGACATCAGTGATGATCTACCTGTTTTCACAATCTATGACGTTCACTACAGGAAGAGGAACATGGGTGATAAAAAGACATTTAATTACGCAAAGAGAAAAGAAGGAAGAAAAAAGATAACAATTACCAGTTAAATAGATGATAAACAGTGTGCAGCTGCAGTGTTTATGGATCTAACAAAAGCATTTGACACGATTAACCATAATATCTTAATTAACAAAATGGAAGGGTTTGTCATCAGAGGGTTGGTCTTGAACTCGGTAAGAAGCTACATAACCAACAGGAAGCAATAAAAGAAGCTAGGCGAACATGTCTACAGCGCTAAATATATCTTGTAGCGTACCTCAGGGATCAATACCGGCACCAAAATTGTTAATTCGCTACATATTAAAAAGTTACAAAGGGCTTTTAAGTTAGTATTATTTGGAGACGACACGACTGCTTTTTGTTCAGGAGAGAACACACAGACGCTAGTACAAATAATAACAGAACAGAACAAATTGATCAATTAAAGAGATGGTTTGACAAAAACAGACTATCTTTGAATCTCAGTAAAACTAAAATAATGCTATTCGGTAACAGCAGAAGAGAAAGTTAAACACAAATACAAATAGACGGAGTAGACATTGACAGAGTAAAAGAAACCTATTTTTGGGGATTATTAATAGACTATCTGTGAGGAACTCGCATGGCTGCCGTTTTGTGACCCCAAGATGCAAGAACCAGGAGAGCTGAGAGCAGGTATGATGAGTTTTTAATCTCATGCAAAACAGAAAATATAGCAGTCTAGCATAGATGTTCCAAACATAGAGTCTTTATCATCGAGCACTGAGGAGTTCTCGAGAGAAAACCTAAATAGACATGCTGATTGGCTGCCAATCAACGGCAGGTGAGGAGAAAACAGTGCTCCGCAGAACAAACAGGACATTTAACAAAATAAGAGCACTGACAGGAAGTAATACAAAAACCAGGAAACAAACAAAAATGAAGTGACCGATCGTCACAGGACACCCCCCTCAAGGAACAGATTCCAGATGTTACATGAAACAAGAACGGAAAAAAGTCCAAAAATTACGGGAGGGTGGAGGGAGGACTTGGCGGAGGGTCACCAGGCCAAGTGTCCCCGCAGCCAGCGAGGGAAAGTCAGGTGGTGGCGACGCGTTGAACGCCGCTGGAACTGGCGAGGCGGGCGACCACGGAACGGCCACATCAGTGGCTGACGAGGAGGAAGTCCACAACACGGCCGCATCTTTTGCCGACGAGGAGGAGGTTGCGCAGCCGGCAGCGACGATGACGACAGCGTCGTGGGAGGAGCCGTCGACGATGACACTGACAGCGTCTTGGGTGGAGTCGTCGACCATGATGACCATGAAGATGGCGGTGCTCTGCGAAAGGCCGCCAGACATGATTTCGTGAGTGGATCCGCTGCCGACCAGGAAGATGGCGGTCTTGTGTGGAGTCCCACCGATGATGAGGTAGATGGCGGCGCCGTGCGAAAGCCCGCCAGAGATGATGATGTCTCCGTGGGAGGAGACGATGGTGGGGATGACAGCGGCGTGTGCTTGGCTGCACCGCTGCCGGTAGTAGCCCCCCCTCCACTAGGCGGCTACCAGACGCCATCCACCACTGGGCGAAGGAGTTCCGGATTGTCGGTGTCCCCCGGTGCGATAGCCAGGGACAGGGCCAGGAGGAGGGAAAAGGACACGTCCCTCGCTGAGTCCCAGCAGGACGCCAGGAGGGACATCATGGAGGGCTCCACTGGAGCCTTCGCCGGACTGGCAGGACGAGCGGGTGTTGGCAGGAAGAGCAGCCGTGGTGCAGCTGCTGGAAGCTGCCTAGGAACAGGTGCTGGGGGTCCAGCCGGTGTTGGGCGTCGTGGCGCCGCGACCGGCGTAAGACGCGGGGCTGTGACCGTGTAAGCACAAACAACACTCAGAACCCGTCCCCCCACCCGAAGGCGGAGGAAAGCTCATTGGAGTAATTTCAGAACCTTTAATCTATATCAGCAATCTATCATTTCAAACAGGCATATTCCCAGATTAAATTAAAATAGCAAAAGTCATACTAATTTATAAGACTGGAGACAAACACCAATTTACAAATTACAGACCTGTTTCTTTACTTCTACAATTTTCTAACTACAGATTGGACAAATTCATGAACAAAAGTGGAACTCTCGCAGAGAACCAATATGGATAGAGAGCTAACATTTCAACATCAATGGCATTAATTGAAAAAACAGCGAAAATGACCAATGCAGTACATGGTAAAAAGTGTGCAGTGGTGAAAATATGTCAACAGCGCTATATATTTCTTGCGGCATAACCCATGGATCAATACTGGGACCAAAATTGTTCAATCTGTATGAAAACGATATTTGTAAAGTTACAAAGGAATTCAAGTTAATATTATTATACAACACGACTGCATTTTGTTCAGGAGAGAACACACAGAAGGAAATTATAATTATAACAGAAGAAATGAACACAATGAGATAGTTTGACAAAAACAGACTATCTTTGAATCTAAATAAAACTAAAATAATGCAATTTGGTAACAGCAGAAGAGAAACACATGCACAAAGGCAAATAGAAGGAGTAGACATTATAACTTTTGGGTGTGATAATAGATAATAAAATGAACTTGAAATCTCATGTAACAAATTTCCAACATAAACTGGCAAGAAATATGTCTGTAATGAATAAAGCTAACCATGTTCTAGAACAAAAATCACTACACATTCTTTATTGCTCGCTCGTGTTACCATATTTGAGTTATTTTGTAGAAATACGGAGAAAATTACTGCAAAAGTACATTACATTCACTAATTGTGTTACAAAAAAAGATTAGTTAGAATAATATATCACGTTGGCTATCAAGAACATACAAACATTTATTTATTAAATCTAAAATACCTTCAACTTAAAATTCGACAACAAAACAATTATACAAAGCGACTCAGAGAAAAATCTCTGCATTATTTTTGACTCAACTCTCATTTGAGCTGCATATTAAGAGTGTTAGCAAAACAGCCTTCTTTCATCTCTGTAAAATCGCTAAAATCTGTCCTATTTTGTCCACCAGCGACACTGAAATCATTAGTCATGCGTCCGTTACGTCTCGTGTCGATTACTGTAAAGTATTATTTTCAGGTCTCCCTATGTCTAGCATTAAAAGATTACAATTGGTTTAAAATGTAGCTGATTTGATTATATTACGCCTATACTGGCTCACCTGCACTGGCTTTAATGTGTTATTATTTACATATAAAACACTAAACGGTCTAATTCCATCCTCAACATTTGATGTAACGATGGGAAGCTTTGACGGAGTGGAAACATGCGAGCTTGGAGGAAGCTTCCTCTTTTCACAACTCCAGCACCTGAATGTAATAATTGTACTCTATCGAGACAACGGAGTAACCATCACTAACGACACACCCGGAGACACAGAGAACATCAAGAAAGAAATATGCCGCATCTTTAACGACAATGGACTGTACATCAATAAAGAATTAAACAAGAAAATCATCGACTTTCTGGACGTCACATTCGACCTCAACCAGGACACCTACCAGCCATATACAAAACCTAACAGTACCCTGCGATACGTTCACCACGAAAGCAACCACCCACCCACTACAACAAGGAACATTACAGCCGACATTAACAAACGCCTTCTTCACTATCATCTGACAAAGCATCCTTTGACAGTGACGCACCTCCAGACCAGAAAGCAGTGGATGAAAGGGAATACAACGACACCCTACAATACAAACCTACCACAACTAACAAACAAAAAAACTGGCAACGCGACAACATCTTCTGGTATAACCCCCGCTTCAGCGAGTACGTCGGAAACAAAAACAAGCACTTCCCAAAGGATCACAAGCACCATAAAATCTTTAACCGCAACACAATCAAGATTAGCTACACCTGCATGAAAATAACCAAACAGATTATCGATAACCAGAAGAAACGTATACTAACACCCCCACAAGCAATCGATACCACCACTGCAACTGCACCACAAGCAAACAAGACATGCAACTGCCGACAAAAGAACGCTTGCCAACTTGACGGAAACTGCCTCCAATTATAAGTAATTTACCAAGCCACAGTTAGGTGCAAAGACAGCAACAAGACGGACACGTACATTGGACTAATGGAAAACAACTTCAAAACCAAGATATAGGAACCACACCTCCTCACACCAGCACGCTAAACACAGAAATTCTACTGAACTCGGCAAGCACATCTGGAACCTGAAGGACAAAAACATTGAACACTCTATTTCCTGGCACATACTATCATCACATAAGTCTTACAGCAGTTCCAGTAAAAGATGTCTCAAAGAGAAGTTCCGGATTATCTGCCAACCAGAACTTTCCACGCTAAACAAACGAAATGAGCGTGTATATTCATGCCGCCACAGGAACAAAGCCCTTTTGTGCAACACTAAAACTGTAGTGAAAGTCTGCAATGCATACATTACATTAGGCAGATTGGACCATTACAAATATACAAACCACTCTGTACACTCCGTATATAAGCTGTGGTAAAGCACATTCTCATTAAATCTCCTGATGAGTGGGTGACCACAAAACAGGCTTGTTGAGCTAAACCTGTAGTGTATTTGTAGTAGTGTATTTGTCTCTTTCTTAATATATATATATATATATATATATATATATATATATATATATATATATATATATATATATATATATATATATATATATATATATATATATATATATATAAATGTATATATATATATATATATATATATATATATATATATATATATATATATATATATATATATATATATATATATATATATATATATATATCAGTGACGTGCAGTCAGTGTTATATCAACTAAAGCCCACACTTAAACTTTCCACGTGCAAGATTGAATCTATTTAAAAAAGTTATTTAATAAGAAGCCAAAAAGTGCAAAAACAATAATGTTCGTGTTGGAGGAGTTGTGAATGACTGCTGGGCCACAACATTAGGTACACCTGCAGACTGCAGCACGGATTTCATATTTCAGTCATTCACAACTCCTCCAACACGAACTGTTTGCATTCTACGGCAGGGGTGCATTATCCAGCACCACAGCGGCGCATGGACTTCATTTATAAGTAAAGGTAAGACCATAATAACGTTTTTTTGATTAAATGTGCTTTTTTGTGTGCTACAGTTTGTAAGTGTAAAGTTAAAGTTAAGTTAAAGTACCAATGATTGTCACACACACACTAGGTGTAATGAAATTTGTCCTCTGCATTTGACCCTTCACCTTGTTCACCCCCTGGGAGGTGAGGGGAGCAGTGGGCAGCAGCGGCGCCACGCCCGGGAATAATTTTTGGTGATTTAACCCCCAATTCCAACCCTTGATGCTGAGTGCCAAGTAGGGAAGAATGATGGTTTGAGCTTTTAAACACAACCCGTTAACTGCTGCCAATCAAATGGTGAATAAGATACTCTTTAGGGTTCATATGTTTGTAAATCTGACTGTGATGAAGTCAGTGCCTCCCCAGCTATGAACCTCACCGCACGTCACTGATATATATATATATATACACACACATGTATATGCATTATATATATATATATATATATATATATATATATATATATATATATATATATATATATATATATATATATATATATATATATATATATATACACACATTATATATAATATGTATGCACAAACATATATATTTGTGTATATACATGTGTGTATATATGTACGTATATGTATATATATATATATATATATATATATATATATATATATATATATATATATATATATATATATATATATATATATATATATATATATATATGTATATATATATATATATATATATGTATATATATATATATATATATACATATATATATATATATATATATATATATATATGTATATATATATATATATATATATATATATATATATATATATATATATATATATATATATATATATATATATATATATATTTATATATATACATATATATATATATATATGTGTGTGTGAGTGCTCGCGCACAGGGTGCGTGTGATGCGTCAGTGCGTTAGATTTGTGGCAGAAGTGCTTGTAGTTAGTGCATGCTGCATGCTGCATGCTGCCCCTGCTTGCTACTCTCTGCTTACAGCTATCGCCGCCAGCTAGCCCCTGGTTGGGTGAAAAGAGGAGCCGAGTGCGTAAGCCTCCTCCTGCTGGTACAAAGCCTCTCCACCACCAAGACCCCTGTGGTGCCTCCTCGTGGCCACGCACGGCAACTGCGTCTTTGCGGACGCAGGCTAAACTGTAGGGGATCTCGGAGCAGCAGTGGGCCCCAGAGGCGAGGCGTGCAGGCCCACCGGTGTGTGGACACGCCCTGGCGTCCGCCAACCACTTCCCCATCTATGGGTTGAATAGAGCCCCCCCCCCCCCCACCCCTCCACCCCCTTCCACTGCCTTGCGGGTATCTTCTGGAATGGAAAAGGCTAAGGGAGCAAACCCTAAGAGAAAACCCGGCCTGGACTCCGTTAGGTAGTTCAGTGTGTGAAGCACTGTTCTGGCATCTTCTGCAGCCGAACTGACGCCAAATGTATTGGTTCTCCATTCCTTTGGACAACGTCAGCAAGGCAGAGAGGGGGGCCCTGTTGCTTGGGCAACACAGGATCTCCATACACCTTGCCCAGGCCTCTTGTGCCCTGGAGAGGAAACTCCAGCTTCACTGTGCAGTGAAGGCACAACACGGGAGGTCAGCAGTTACCGGTTATAAGCCCTTTCTCGTTTGGCGTAGGGATGGGCGCCAGGGGCTACCTCCGTCGGTGGGAGAGATGTTTCATCTTACTGGACAGCTACCGCCCGCCTCAAGCTGGGCAGCCCCCAGCCAATTAGGTGCTGTTCCGCCACAGCCTGCCTGCTTCATTGGGTGCATGAAGCTAAGGGACTCTTCCTGACAAGTGGGCTGTAAACCTTGCACCAAGCAAAACAAATAAAACAAAGACTCCAGCACTACGTCTGGGATGCTGGAACGTCAGAACCATGACCCCCGGACTAACTGACAACCTGCTCGATATAAGCGACGCCCGCAAGACTGCAGTCATTAACAACGAACTCCTGAAGTGACGAATAGACATCTGTACCCTTCAGGAAACCCGACTCCTCTCATCAGGCTCACTGAGAGAAAGAGAATACACCTTCTTCTGGCAGGGGAAGCCTCCGGGTGAAACCAGAGAATACAGAGTTGGCTTTGCAGTCAAGAACACTCTACTAGGAGCAATAGTACTACCTACAGGTGGATCAGAGAGAATTTTAACCCTCTGCCTTAACACCACCATGGGACCTGTCCACCTGGTGAGTGTTTATGCACCAACACTTAGCTCCTCCCACGAAATAAAGGACAAATTCTATGATGAGTTTGAGGCGACTGTGAGAAACATCCCCAAACAAGATCAGCTCTACTTGCTTGGTGACTTTAACGCAAGAGTTGGCTCAGATCATAACTCCTGGCCATCTTGCTTGGGTTACCATGGCATTGGTAGAATGAACGAGAATGGGCAGCGTCTCCTTGAGTTCTGCACATTTCACAATCTCTGCATCACTAACTCATACTTCCAGTCCAAACCCCGCCACAAAGTCTCCTGGAGACACCCAAGATCTGGCCACTGGCACCAGTTGGACCTGATCATAACACGGCGCTCTGAACTCAGAAGTGTCCTCCAAACCCGTACCTTTCACAGTGCAGACTGTGACACCGATCATTCCCTCATCTGCTGTAAATTAAAACTGCAGAAAAAAATGATCTACAGAGCCAAACCTAAAGGACCCCCCCGTGTGGATTGCAGCAAAGCAGCCGATCCAACTAAAACTGCTTCCTTCAACCGTGCCTTAGAGGAATCCTCCACCAACTACCCCAGTGCAGCTCTGCCCAGCAGTACTGGGAAGGCTTACGAGACACCATCCACACCACGGCCCTAACGGTTTTTGGCAAAAGATTGCGAAGGTCCAATGACTGGTTCGAAGCCAACGCATCTGTATTGGCACCGATACTGGAAGAAAAGCGCATCGCCCTTACCAACTACAAATGCACGTCGAGTGTCAATACCCTACATGCTCTCAGGGCATCAAGGAAGAAACTGCAGAATGCCTCCCGTCGCTGTGCTAACAGCTACTGGCTACAGCTTTGCAGCAACATCCAATCAGCCGCTGACTCCGGTAACATCAAAGGCATGTACGACGGCATCAAAAAGGCGCTTGGACCATTACACCACACAACTGCTCCGCTGA
>NC_084739.1:49123422-49125922 GCF_033978785.1 Entelurus aequoreus | reverse complement strand
AGCTAACATATCAGAAAATGAATAACTGGTGAATGACAAGAAGTCCAATAAAAGGTTGTTTATTTATACATATACATCTCTATTCCTCCTGAGGAGGTGGAAGCGGTACTCGTCTCCTCGTTGCCCGATCCCCCGCCAAGTTGAACCACCTGATGGCGTGTTTGGTGACCTCAGCGTCCGTGGCTGACCTTGTCAACACATTTTTACTCACAGCACCTGTAATCAAACAAGATTACAAGACATATACGTTTATGTTTATGGTAGGAAGCATCCAAAGCCAAGTATGCTTACACAATACAAAATATGTGATAGATATTAAGGAGATTACATTTGAAAAAAAAAAAAAAGACTTAAAGTTACTGGAGGTGGTTAAAATAAGGTGCGTAAACTATGAATTTGTGATCAGGGTATAGGTGTGCAAGACATCCAAAATGTTTAAACAATATCGTTATTTGGTTCCTTTATCAGAGTACTTGTTTGGCTCTGTTGGATGACGGCGGCTGGGGGTTGGGGGTGGGGGGCATAGATAAATATCCATAACCCAACTTTGGGAGGTTGACATTGTTTTCTTATTATATTTGTACTATCATTCTATGTTTGTATTCGTGTAGGCCAGGGGTGTCCAAAGTGCGGCCCGGGGGCCATTTGCGGCCTGCAGGTCATTTGTTAACGGCCCCAGGGCACATTTTTAAAAAATACGATCGAAATAAATAAAAAACATTAAAAGTGGTATTTAAAGAGCAAACAGGTGAAATGTAACAAGAAAATGTAGCAATGTTTACTCTAATCACACAAAGCTGCCATGTAGGCTGTTTCTTTCTTTAAAAAATAATAATGAATCAAAATCAATGTCATTATGAATTATTGACCTATTCAAGGCTTAAGAAGTTTACCTTCGCAATCAGCTGGTCTTGGTTGTGCTTAATAGTTTCCAGCAGGCTAAGGATCTGGATTACCTCAGGCGCTGTTGACAAACAGCAGTATAAAATTAACATGTTTCAGTGTTTATCCTCATTACTCATAATCCTGACATTAGCTATTGACCTTAGTTAATGACAAAAGTTATTGACAAAGTTTGAAGAAAATATGTGATTGCTTGTGAATTTGAATTTTTTCCAAAATTTGTGGCACAGAATGACCATCCGGTATTTGTCATTTATTGCTCACCAGAGCAGGAAATGTTGTCGGCCATTCTTCCCCCTCGCCATGTTGGCCTGTAGGCCAGGCTGGATCCAGGCTCCTGGGTCTGCCACATGTTGAGGGCTGCTGGTGAGGGGGGTGGAGGGAGTCGAGGAGGGACTGCCGTTCCTAGTGAGGTGGGCATTGTGAGAGAGCCATCAGTTAACCATGACTGGTAATACCCAAGGGGCCTATCTATACACTAATATTTCAGAGTTCAGTCCCTACCTTGTGTAACTCTCTGCATGTTTAATGCAGGTGCTGGTGAAGGCATATGAATGCGTCCTTCCCCATGGTGAGGTGCTAAGGGAGATAAATTGGTATTAAATCGTTGTGATCTGTTAACCATGGTTACTGGATGCTGAGATATTATTTCAGAGATCAGTCTTTACCTAGAAAGTTATCTCCAGTTGAGGAGTCGAGTTGACAAGTACTCATGACTCTTGCTGGCACTCGGCGAGACGGTGGAGCTGGTAGAAGGGATACAAGGAGAGGGGAATATCTTTAGCACTAAGAATGTTAACCATATCTTTAATATTAATGTGGTGGTTTTGTTGTTTTCGATGTTAAGAGATTATTCCTTACTCTGCCTGTGCAATTGGCTTGCCAACCCCAGAGATGTGAGGTCACTATTTCCCGGGTCTTCTTCGCTATCATCTGAGTCCCCGAGACGATGGCTGTTGGGTAACCATATCATTAGGATTATTGCAATACCAAAATTGCCAAATATACATATAGTACAAGCATCTCTGGTCTATTTTTGAATGCTACCGGAAATAACCTTCCTATTACTGTAGAAACATGACAAAAACAAGACGGAACACACTTACACTGGCTTCCTGTTCCTTTTTTCTGGCAGCTCCTCGTTCTCTGCCTCAGATTGCAGGTCTGAGGTGTTGCAGCCCTTTCCATATTGTTGCATTATTTTTAATGCGTCTTTGTAGTTGTCTAAAATTGAATATGTTAAAATGAACATTAGTTTCAAATTAGCTGTAGAGCTGAACAGAATATTATTATTATTGATGATGATAAATCAGGTCTCTCTCTTACAAGAGACCTGGTCAGAACATAGACACAATAGGTTATTCCAAGCATAAAGAGAAGCAACTATGACGTTATTTTTAAACAAGAAGATTATGAATTTGCATACCACAAGTTCGGACAACAGAAACGTCAAATCTTGGCCAGTTTGGCTCATGCTGCTTCTCATTTAAAGCGGCCCTTTCAATTCTGTCGGTGTTTTTATAGCTGGGCCAGAAAACCATCCTATCATCATACCATCCACTTGGGACAACCGCAATGACCCTGTTCATTATAAATT
>NC_084739.1:49073422-49118422 GCF_033978785.1 Entelurus aequoreus | reverse complement strand
TGTTCCAATTTTCTTCTCTTTCTTAAAATTGACACTTGTTTCCAAACCAAATCCCTACTTTCAGAAGAGGTTGTAGCCTGAAGGGTTTAACTTCCTACATGTACATATAAGGTCCTGCCTACTCGGTACAATAAAGGTAAGACAACTGTGGTGGCATTTCTGACCTTTTGAACCATATTTTGTGTCTGTCAAGTCCGGAGAGAGAGCGAGGTCGAAAAGCATTAAGAATGTCAGCTCGTTTCTTTTTTTTCTATTCTGTGCCATTGAAGGAGCATATGTGGGTTAGAGTTGAATATATGGTCGGCCTGACCATTCTACAAAATGTTTTAATTGTTTGTTATGGCTGAAGGACTCAAGGAGGCTGCAGAATAAACAGGTCCAAAACAATGGGACCTTGACACATGAGGGAAACACATAAATGGCCAAGTAGACCAAGTCTATGTATGATTCGCATGATTCTCGATTCATCCAACGTCTCCGGAGGACGTTGTCTGTTTGCATTGGCAATTCAATCCAACCTTGTACCATTTGATTATGGGTAAATACAACTTTTGTACTAAATTCACTGTTGTTGCTGTTTAGGATTCGGACCATCCACCACACAACCTCAATAATAAAATTAAAAAATAAAAAACACACACTGAAAATGTATACATGATGTGGCGACTTACCTTTCAAGGAGTAATCTGTTTTTTCCTACTAAATAAACTTAGAGTTTGTCACCTGAATTCAAAGTTAATACTGAGTAATTTTTTTTTAACCATTCATTTTAGATACAAAAATCACATGTTAATAATCAGTGTTCATCAGTCTATTAAAAGAAAATAGAACACCAACTTCAACCCAATCTCAGCTTTGCAGTACTCACGATGGAAATTTACGGAGCAATTGAGAAGACATAAAAAGACAATACAAAAAAAAAGGAAAAACTCAAATTAATCATAGAAACGACAGTATCAATAACAATAACATTAATAACCATCATAATTAGTGATTGAAATATTGAACAACACACCAAATATTAATTACAATATCAGAAACAATATGCACCAGTTATAATTTCCAACACCTTTACAGCCTTAAAAAAACCAGTAACAGTTACAGTTGCTAATTAATGTTTAATGTTGCTGTAGGTTAAGATTTTTAAACATCTGTTCTAGTTTTTCTTGTATACTGTCAAAAATCTAAATGCTATCTTCCCCATATCATAAATACACGATGGTAATTGTGGTTATTTCTTAGGCATTGCATTAATTATATAAATACATTCAATACATTTAGATTAAATGATTATATGTCTGTTTCAGCCTTGGATTACTATCAGTATTACTATCAGTATTATTATTATTATTATTACCCATATTTCAAGCCGTACAGAATCCTCACAGCCACTCTGCCTCGACTCGGTCACCTGATCTCCAATATCACTTGCACACCTCCTAATTTCCAAGTCATCTCACTGTGGCATAACAACCGAACCATGAACCTACTTTAAACCACTGATTTTCTGCTTCATTTTATTCATTTAGTTCCTCATTCATGCAGAAGATGTCTCCATATTCACTCACTCTCTTCATTAGAGAAAAGTTCTTAACTAACAGCATCATCAGTTGACCAAAACCAAATGTCAAACCAAAGAATAAAGCTACTAAATACCACTCAAGTACAAGAAGTCCATAAAACCGATAAAATACTGGTTTCACTTTGTGTTTTGGTAAAAAGAAAAAAACACTGAAGTGCAAATGCAAATAGACGGAGTAGTAATTGACAGGGTTAACAAAAAAAAGTGTAGGGGTCACAATAGATGACAAAATGAGCTGGAAATCTCACATAAATTATACACAACATACAATGCAAACATATGTCAATACTGAATAGTCTCTATTAGGGATGTAATGGTATTAAAGGTCACGGAACAATATTATCACGGTATTAAGGCCACAGCATGATACTATTGCGGTATAGGTCCAAAAAAAATGTGGTAATAATGCCATAGTGTGTAAAATGAAGAGGCAGGAATGTTTAGGATAAACACACTTACTGTTATTAAACAAAAACAAAAGCTTAAATGTTGTCGAAATATTTGTTTGTTACTACAAACAAATATTTCTAAGTGCAAATATTTGTGCAGGAACATCTACTGTTTCAAGCAAATATTTAAAAGAATGCATTGCAGTGGATGCCTTTTATACTAAAAATGTAAAATCCAGTGTAACAAATGTAAAACAATAATGTACAGCTTAGTGTCTTTCAACTTTTACATTATGGGTGTTATGATCATCTGCCCGGATCATGTTCTGTTTGGTTTTTGGACTCCCTCAGTTCCTGTTTTTGTGCACCCCTGGGTTTGTTTTCTGTTTCCATAGGTACTTATTGTCTTCACCTGTCTACTTTCTTCTTAATAAATAATTTTCCTACCTGCATGCTGTGTCCGAAGCCGTCTACATTCCTGGGAGAACAACCAAGCATCATCATGCGACCCAGTCGTCTCAGTAGGAAGCCAGCAGAAAACAATTCTCCCGCAACGGCTATTGAGGAGATGGACGAAGGTACGCTCATGGTCTTGCGAGCGAGGGAAGTCGAGACGCTTTGCTATTCGACGGAGGAGAGGTCGAATCTCATGTGTGGAGCTGGAGGCTCTCTTAGCTCCTTTTGAACAAAAGCATCGATAACTTGTTTATAGAAGTCTTCCTTATCTTTCTTCAGTTTTAAAAGTCTCTCTGTCTCGATGAAGATCTTCCTTTAAGTATTACCTCCTGCTTCGATTGAAAGTCCAGTTTAGAAAACTGTTTTATTTTAGATATGTAATCCTCCATGTTAAAAGTTCAGGCGAGAGGAAAAAATAAGCGATCGCTGCTAACTGTTGCTGCTTGTTGTCACTTATTCTGCAGCCGAGTAGTCGCAAGAATGATCTCTGGGATCACTACCGCCCTCTACCACCAGGAGGCAGGATTACTGCAAGCCTCACACAGTGCGTCTTCGCAATAGTTTTATGATTGCTCAGCACAAGAAATACGTTGCACACATACAGTTGTTGACAAAAAACACTGTATATTATATATCTCAGCTAACTAAACTATGGAAATGTATAATATAATTCATATAGCAATACGGTCTCACTGCACAGCAGGCCAGCAGTTAGCCGAGTCATTGCGCAATCCATGGTGAGGCTCAACTCAGTGACGTGCCTCAACTGGCTGGTGAGTCACCGTAAGTCTCTTCTCAGTATTTGAACGGCAAATGTGAAAAATCAGCGATTTTGAATAAAAACTGGTGAAGTTAAATGGAAAATAACTTTATAGTATAATCACTGGATACATATAACAATTAAAATTTTTTTTTTTCTTTTTACATTTTTTTTTCTTCCCATTATGGCACGTGAGGCCCCGCCTCACCTGCCTCCCCTGACTGCACGTCACTGATGTATTTATATTATCATTTGATGCAGCCGGGCAATACAGTTGTTCAAATGCAAGAATACATATACGTAATGATAACTAGAGATACAAAAGAATGCAGAGAAATGGAGGGGAAGAAAGAGAAGCAACCTATATCAACCTTGTAGATTGTTAATAAAAACTAATAATAATAATATTAATAAAATATATTAAAAAATAAATTAACCAATACATTAATAAATAATAATATTAATAATAATAATAATAATAATAATAATAATAATAATAATAATAATAATAATAATAACAATTAAAAAAAAGGGCAGAACAATGAATTAATTCAAAGTGCAGTGTGATAGCCGATGTGTTTTACTTTGCAATTAAACAAACACAGTCTCAAAGAAACATAACCTGCGCAGGCACTTTCTGACAAAACATCCACATTTAGATGTCCGGTCCCCTCTTGAAACCGCGGGCCTCTTTATTATGTAGATGAATAGCCCTGCTTTAGTAGGTCAGGCCCACAGTATTTGTCTAAAGTATCACTAATCTACCTTTACGTTCTGTAATCAGTGGGTGTCATTTGTCATCTACCGCTGGACATTTCTGTGTCATTTTGTCTGTAAACACATTTGTGTGGTTCTTACCATATGCTTTGGCTGAAGCATACTTAGCAGATGAACCACATTGTTGTGACAAGCATAATAGAGCACAAATGTTGCCAAGGGCTACACTCCCTTCCTCTCCTGTTGTGGCTTCTAAGCAAGTGATTGTGTCTTGCTTTTCAGATGGAATGAACGAATGTGGCGGCTGTTGTTTTACCATGTGAGCTGCAGGTATCTTATGGTGCTTTCATGTTGCCTGTAGCAATGTGTGTTGCGTGTTCTTATCTTCCGTCAGTCTTCTTTTTTTTTTACTCACCCTGGTTTTCGTCTCGTTTCTTCTTTTCCTGAAGAGTAGATGTAATTGCTCAGGCAGAGCAGGCATTCAGAGCTCTGTCGATGTACATGCTGCACTATGGCCGACTTAATGAACAGCTGGGCTCGCAGCCCTCTAGCGGCACTTAAACTTTAAAACATTTATTATTGAGCCGTTTGAAAGAAAGAGTGGCCAGCACTGACCCTTCTCGCCTCCCTCTCTTTTTATATTTGTACTTATGGAGGTGGTGGGTTTGGGCCATGTCTACACTAAGTCGTTTAACCCCTTAAACGAATAATTATTTAGCCTAAGCCCCGTTTCAGCCACACTAAACCAGCGTTTAAGGTTCTTCTCCTCGGACAAATTTTGACACGGTTAAGTGCGCCGTGTATTTCTTGAATCTCCGGCTCTTAGCTTTGTATGGACTCATTGATCGTTTACAAAGTGAGTTCAGAGAGGAAGTGATGCCAGAAAGAATGTGCCCCACACCGGAAGTGACGTCAGAAAGAACGCGCCACAGCCAGCTTCATAATAAAGCGGTTTCGTAACTCGGAGGTAACCACTGGAAATATGGAGACGAGTCATCCAGACATGCCCATGTTTCTCATTCTTCTACATGTACAGACGCTTGTGGAAGTCACACATGAATACCTTAAGAGAAAACGATTGCAGCTATTTGGGATACAACACTTCTCAGACGGCAAGAGAACTCTCCAATGTCCAGGTCAACTGTGATTCTACTTAGCGAAAAACTTTGTCCATTTGTCGAAGGAGAGTCAACGAGAATGTGGGTTCCCGTGGATGTGATTAAAAAAAGGTAGAGTGTGCTTTGTATTACCTGACTGCAGAGGGAAGACTAACTATGGAAAATGGCAAATGCTTTTGGCATGGCAAAGCGGACTGTATCAGTTATTGTTCGCCATGTATGTTGCTGACTCAACGTCTAGGTCCAGAGTATATAAAGTTACCAAAAACTAATGGACAATGAAGGTGAAGGCAAAAGAGTGAGGAGTGTCCTGACCAGATATCTAGATCTCTAGATTGACTGATGTAAAATGTTATTTGCCACATTGTTTACTTTCACGTGTCCAATAAAGATTTGATTAATTTATGATGGCTCAGGTGTGATTCACCATAATAGGGCCCCACAGTACACTGGATTCCAGTTAATTGAAATACCACAACACTGGATATTGTTCAGATAAGTTACAATTAAGAACTTGCACACAAAGCAACACTGGAGGTGACTATGACGTGCGCATTTTCCGCACATGCGTATTAGGTCGAGTTTCGCCGGCCGACGGAGGGGGGAGGGGGTCTTAAACAACCATTGTGTGTGAGTGGACAAGGATAAGGTTCGGTGGGATTTACCCTGGTAACCTTACGGGGCTTTAGAAGCAAACATTGCCTTTGCCGTTTGTCCTATAGAATTATTAGACTTAAGGACATTCAGTATTCATTCAATTCTTTCATTTTCAACCACTTGTCCTGTTCAGGGTCACAGGTGAGCTAGAGCCTATCCCAACTGACTTAGGGTTATACCCTGTCGTTGTTACCAGTCAGTCACAAAGCACATACAGTATAGACAATCATTCATGCGCTCAGTCCTAGCTATGGACAACTTAGAGCACTGTTGTCAAACTCATGGCCCGGGGGCCAGATGTGGCCCGCCACTTCATTTAATTTGCCCCTCGAAAGCCTGGAAATGATATGTATCAATAAAGTATTGTAACTGTTCTTACTGAATGTATTCTTTCTAATTTGGGAGAGAAAAAATATTTATGTACGGTACTCCTTGTAATCGCAAATTATGTTAACTTAAATATTGTCTAATTAGGCAAAAATATATTATCAAACATTCAAACCATTTTTTAGAGAGAAATAAATACTAATAATAATGATTTCAAAGCAAGTTATCCATCAAATTGTGCAATGTAAAAATAGCAATAGATTTCATGGTCAAATTGTGAAATTTCCTGTGGTTTTTACAGCATTTTTCTCTAAATGAAAAAAACGGTACTTTTTTTACTGTAATAAAACTGTAGTGCCGTTTTGGCATTTACAATAATACACAGAAAAATCTACAGTTGTTTATTTGCGGTAAAAACAACAACAACAAACTGGCAGCTCAGGTGCCAAAATGTTACTGTAAAATTGCAGCTTTTTTTATTTACAATAAAAAAAACAAATGTAAATTTTACAGTAACATTCTGGCAACTGGGCTGCCTTTTTTTTTTTACCATAAAAACAGCAGTACTGTTTTTCCATTTACAGTAATATATACACTACATTTTGAGGTGAAATTATTGCAACTTATCATATGTTTTATACATTTTAGTTTTTTTAAAGTCTACACTGAAAATCCGGCACATTTGGCTAGTTTGAGCATTTGGATTTATGTTCAGGTTTGGAACACTTCTTCTTTTTTTTTTGAGAATAAGATTAGACCAGCGCAACAGAGTCATTTAGAACAACTGTATTGCGACCATTCCTTGCAAGTTCTTAATGATAATGGACATAGTCACAGTGATAATAGAAATAATAATAATCCAATAATAATTGCTCATGTGCGACTACATTCATTTAAAACTAATAAGAACAACTTGAAATTAATCTGGGAAATTGCAGTAATACGGCGGTGTGTACAGGGTGGCTCAAGCAAATGGGCCAAAACACGGCTGTGCAGGCCAGCGGGAGGGGGAGTTATGCCTAAGTCCTGTTAGGCCTGTGCCAATGGTCAATAAATTAATTAATGGAACGATTAATGAAAATGGCATCGATAACTTGTCATGTTCGTGTGTGTTTGCTTTCTTCGTGTCAAGCTTAAAACCAGGGTGCAAGAGGGTTCACTCTATACATCGCTCTCAGGACCTTAGCAAGTTTATTTGATATAATTAAATGAATGGGGTGAACCCTCTTGTCTGTCATTCATTCTGTCAATCTTTGCCAAGGTGGACAAAGGCGAGACCTTGAGAAGGACCGCAAGTAACAAGATAAGGAAGAAAAAATGATTCCAAAACCTATGAGGGAATGTGTCGGCTTCAAATCCAATGAGAAAAATGAGCCCGTCAACAAGGACGAACGAGCCAGTATGTAGAATTTGTTGGAAAGGGTAAGTAGCAAAAAAAGACATTCGATACAGTTTTTCCCAACTGGGGAAGAAACTGTCACAATGTTATTTTTTTAATTTAGGAAAATTAAAGTTATTGATTACCAAATTACAATGGTAAATAATACTACAGTTGTTCCGTTTGGGTCGCATTGCTGCGATGGTGGTGTTGTCACGATGTGGAGAAGGACAGGAAGCAGCACGAGCAGGTAGGATTCCTTTAATTCGTATAAGAGGCAAAAATACAAAAGACAAGCGTGTCGCTCGGAGGCGCACAGGATCCAAAAAAAACAAAACTTAGTTTAGCGCGGCGAGGTGAAAACATAAGATGTAGTATAAGAACAACGGAAAAGCTAATTTAGCAAGAAAGCAAACGTAGCTGGCGCAGGGAGCGTACATTGTTCCAGTAACCAAAAACAAAGTGACACCATTATATAAGGAGAAGTGATTAAAAGCAACCGCAGGTGCAAACAATAATCAGCGACCAGAAACTGGTTTGCAAGATAATCAGCATACCTGGCAACCAAAACTAAACAAAAGGAAAGAGCGCTGAGAACAGAAACAGACTTAATCACAGAAAAACACAAAACAAAACTCGACCCGGCGTCACACAGTAATGAGACTTTTTTTTATTGCTTTTGAAAAGGTTACTTGCATTATTGTTATTATTATGGGCCTTCTGCAATGCAGAGCAGCAGTGAATGGGCTGTTAGTTTTTTATATTTAGGAAATATATTACTACAATATATCTCCTACATGAAAAAACTTATTTCATTGTGCAATGTATTGCGTTTGAATCAATCTAGACGCTTAAATGTGCTGGTGATGCGATCCACAGCCTTGCACACAGATTTAAGTGTCAGTGTGCATATTCTGTTGTCTAGATTGTGATTCAGAAAATGTGTGCGCTGCTGGTTCAACACCTCACACACAGGTAGGAGCATTATAACATTAATGTGATGAAAAATGATCAAGTGTCTCCATAGTAAAAGACCCATATGCATACAAAATCCTCATTTCAATCAAGGCTGTCTAGACTACTTTTCAATAGTACACACAGTGTTAGTAGCTCACACGTCCACTCATAGCACACACTGTTTAATTGTTTGCACACGCTGTCTAGTGCGAGGTATTTGGATCTTAGTAAATCGGGCCCTTACTGTACAAGGTCTGATCTCCCTGATGGAATGTTAAAATCTTCCTGTTTCGATGAAGAATATATCATAACATACCACATCCACAATAACAAAAGCTTTTGATGCTTTTGATGCCGTCTGAGGGTCAAAATTGGATGTCAAAGTTTACCAACTTCTCAGCTTATTGCTACAACCTTCTACTATCCAGGTGAGATGTATGATTTATTATATATAATTGACTTTCACAAGTTTAACGGTGTAATGCCACCAAGTCAACATTGGCTGCTTTTTCAAGCTTCTGATTGGACCAAATGTGCATGACAGCAGGTGTATTTGTTTGTGTGTAGACATAGACAGTTTTGAAACTACACTCATGTGGATGAAGATCGTATAAACCCCAAATATGTGTTTTTGAAACTATCATTAGCCATGTGTACATGGGCAAAAGTTATTTATTCTGACCATAACTCGTATTAGAATGTTACTGTGTACATGGACCCCGAAAAAAAATATCCGATTACGTGCATTTTCATGCATTACACCTAAAACAGGAATGCTTTATTTTGACATGTGCAGCAAAAACCGTAAACGGTAGTAGAATAATAAGAAGCAGTGACTTTCGCTGTTAACAAACATGGCTCTGTACACTTCTGCTTGTCCGGCGTTGCCACGTTATTTATTCCTATATTTTTCCTTTTGTTTGCTACTTTTGTTTTACCTCTCTTTTTGAAATGGAGCTGTTCTGTGGCCTCCATGTTGTGATATGTACGGGTTGCCGTAGTTTCTATCATCGCAGACGTGACGTCATCAGGGCGAGTCTTCATGTTACGTGCTTGAGGCTAGCAGTTAGCATATAAAGTAGCTGTAAGGCCGATAATAAAACATCCCGTTGAGACAATTGGATCCCTCCTTTTATTGTTACATCTACACATGACACTCCAGACCATACTTTTGTTTTTGCTCGTCTCGGTTTTAGAGCAACAAACTCAATAGTATATAATGCTACTTCTGTACATGTTGAATGGAGGAGACAGTAGTAAGATTTAGTCCCCCCTCCACCACCAAAGTATAGCTGACGTCAAAGACATGCGCAGTAAACATCATTTCGACCCAAACTTTGGAAGAAGCTAAATGATTATTGGCATAAACCACCCATCTTGAGCCCAATCAAATTCTGATCCAAACGTGTGTAATCAGGTCAGACTATTCCGAATGGCGTGTTTACATGAAGCATTTTTATTCTGGTTAGGCTTTTAATTTCGAATATTTGGGTCTATGTGCACATAGCTATTGTTTGTGTGGACATGGCCATATTTACCGCCCCAAGCCTTGCTTTCATTAAATTGACACCTGGGGGGCTGACTGAAACTGAACAGTGTGTATATCCTACCTTTAATGCCACCATAGTGGGATTGATCAATGTCCTCTGTTGTTTTTATCCTCACAAGTTTAATGTTTTGTCAAAAATAGGTGAGTTTTGCTTCCCTGGTAGTTCTTTTGTCTCCTGGGAGCCATGGCCCAGTAAGAGATACCGTTGCTCGACATAATTAGACCAAGAAGGTCCTTGTAAACTCATAAATATCTTGGCCAAGCAGAATGGCTGGTGTTTTCTCCAGCAATTAACATGGACAGAAGATTAAAAAAAAAAATTTTTGAAGGTCTTAAATGGATGGAGGGTTTCTAGATTCCCTACAGACTTGAAAAGGTGGCACATAAGGGAACTTAGATGACAACGAACATCTTTTTAAGATTATCTTTGGTTCTGCTATTGACCTTATTTTTTTTTTTTTTTTAGAAATAGGAAAACATTTAGAAAATCCTGCGATGAGGTGGCGACTTGTCCAGGGTGTACCCCGCCTTCCGCCCGATTGTAGCTGAGATAGGCTCCAGCGCCCCTCGCGACCCCAAAGGGAATAAGCGGTAGAAAATGGATGGATGGATGGATTTAGAAAATCACTTTTGATCATATTTTCTACTGAGACAAGAAAATTACCAAAATGTTCTACGTAATGATAAATAATACCAATTATTTATTGTCCTCACTACGGTTCTCTCTATACCAACATGCAAACAAAAACGTGCATCAAACTCTTTGCCCTGAAAAGTTTAAGGGGACTAAGGTTGTCCCGATACCAATAATTTGGTACCAGTACCAAAATGTATTTCACTACTTTTACTTTTATTAATAAAGGGGACCACAAAAAATTGCATTATTGGCTTTATTTAAAAAAAATAAATCTTACGGTATATTAAACATACATTTCTTATTGCAATCAAAGAACAATTTGTAGCATAGGAACACAAATTGTTCTAGGCTACTAAACAAGATAAGGCTCTTGTACTTGATATCGTTACAATCTGTATAGACCCACCCTTTTGTTTACATTCAAGGGGGCTAGCTTGCTGTAAGCGGAGACTGTGAGCTATTGTATCTTCCTATGGGGTGTAGTGAAGCATGTTTAGCTATTCCTTGTCCTGCAGGGATGATACTTGTAAGAAACGTCATTTACTTGTCACAGTGGAGGTGAGGATTAGTGATTTAGAAGGAGCTAAAACCAGGGCTGCCAAGTTCCAGAAAATGACAAGAGTGAGACTTTAGTGTCATGATGCGTTGGCCTTTTCTTAACATCGATTTGACCTATTTTAACGTTGATTTATAAGATAAGACTGGTGTCCTCCCTTCCCGCATCTTTCACAAACTTATTTTTCATAATTTCCCTATCTCTATTATATGAGAATAATTCCAAGTGGGGTAAATAATCCATTTTTAGATGCATGGCAATTCGGACATGGGCGATTGTAAAGTTGATTAGTAAACGTTAACAATCAATTATTTATTCACTGTTAATAAAGAAATGCAGACAGTTCTAAATTTGGCTGAATGCAGCGAGCCACCTCACCGAGAGATCTGACCATCTCCTTTATTTTGGGGCATGTACACTATATTGTCAAAAGTATTTGGCCACCTGCCTTGAATCACATATGAACTTGAAGTGCCATCCCATTCCTAAACCACAGGGTTCAATATGATGTCGGTCCACCTTTTGCAGCTATTACAGCTTCAACTCTTTTGGGTAGGCTGTCCACAAGGTTGTGGAGTGTGTTTATAGGAATTTTCCACCATTCTTCCAAAAGCGCATTGGTGAGGTCACGCACTGATGTTGGTCGAGAAGGCCTGGCTCTCAGTCTCCGCTCTAATTCATCCCAAAGGTACAAACCCCGTTTCCATATGAGTTGGGAAATTGTGTTAGATGTAAATATAAACGGAATACAATGATTTGCAAATCCTTTTCAACCCATATTTAATTGAATGCACTACAAAGACAAGATATTTGATGTTCAAACTCATAAACTTTATTTTTTATTTGCAAATAATAATTAACTTAGAATTTCATTGCTGCAACACGTGCCAAAGTAGTTGGGAAAGGGCATGTTCACCACTGTGTTACATGGTGTCACGACTTGGTCCTTGGCGTGGATTGTTTTTCCGAGGTGCAAAGCAACTTGACTGGACACGGCTTGGAGGTGAGTACATAATTTAATATAAGGACAATAAAAAGGAATAAACAAATGGCGCTCACAGAGGAGGTAACAAACTTGGCTATGAAACAAAAGACATGCACTTGGGCATAAAAACTATAAACATTAAATCAAAACTTACTTGGCATGAGATGAAACAAGAACTATGGTAAACAGGTGCAGAGCATAAATTTGTGTGGAGAAGGTGATGTCGTCAGGAAGACAAACAGAAAAAGACAGGCTTTAAATAACAGTGACATGATCAGTGAAAACAGGTGTGTGACTCGAAACGTGAAACAGGTGCTTGACAAGACAGGTGAAAACTAATGGGTGACCATGGAAACCAAACCAAACAAGGAAGTGCAACCAGGAACTAAAATGAGTCCAAAAAACAGACAAATGGCCAAAACAAAAACATGAACAGACATGACACATGGCCTTTCCTTTTAACAACACTCAGTAAACGTTTGGGAACTGAGGAGACACATTTTTTAAGCTTCTCAGGTGGAATTCTTTCCCATTCTTGCTTGATGTACAGCTTAAGTTGTTCAACAGTCCGGGGGTCTCCGTTGTAGTATTTTAGGCTTCATAATGCGCCACACATTTTCAATGGGAGACAGTTCTGGACTACAGGCAGGCCAGTCTAGTACCCGCACTCTTTTACTATGAAGCCATGTTGATGTAACACGTGGCTTGGCATTATCTTGCTGAAATAAGCAGGGGCGTCCATGGTAATGTTGCTTGGATGGCAACATATGTTGCTCCAAAATGTACCTTTCAACATTAATGGCGCCTTCACAGATGTGTAAGTTACCCATGTCTTGGGCACTAATACACCCCCATGCTATCACAGATGCTGGCTTTTCAACTTTGCGCCTATAACAATCCGGATGGTTCCTTTCCTCTTTGGTCCGGAGGACACGACGTCCACAGTTTCCAAAAACAATTGGAAATGTGGACTCGTCAGACCACAGAACACTTTTCCACTTTGTATCAGTCCATCTTAGATGAGCTCAGGCCCAGCGAAGCCGACAGCGTTTCTGGGTGTTGTTGATAAACGGTTTTCGCCTTGCATAGGAGAGTTTTAACTTGCACTTACAGATGTAGCGACCAACTGTAGTTACTGACAGTGGGTTTCTGAAGTGTTCCTGAGCCCATGTGGTGATATCCTTTACACACTGATGTCGCTTGTTGATGCAGTACAGCCTGAGGGATGGAAGGTCACGGGCTTAGCTGCTTACGTGCAGTGATTTCTCCAGATTCTCTGAACCCTTTGATGATATTACGGACCGTAGATGGTGAAATCCCTAAATTCCTTGCAATAGCTGGTTGAGAAAGGTTTTTCTTAAACTGTTCAACAATTTGCTCACGCATTTGTTGACAAAGTGGTGACCCTCGCCCCATCCTTGTTTGTGATTGACTGAGCATTTCATGAATCTACTTTTATACCCAATGATGGCACCCACCTGTTCCCAATTTGCTTTTTCATCTGTGGGATGTTCCAAATAAGTGTTTGATGAGCATTCCTCAACTTTATCAGTATTTATTGCCACCTTTCCAAACTTCATTGTCACGTGTTGCTGGCATCAAATTCTAAAGTTAAGGATTATTTGCAAAAAAAAAAAAAAAGTCAAATACGTTGTCTTTGTAGCATATTCAACTGAAAATTATTTGCAAATCATTGTATTCCGTTTATATTTACATCTAACACAATTTCCCAACTCATATGGAAACGGGGTTTGTATTCTACCGGGTTCAAGTCAGGACTCTGTGCAGTTCATCCACACCAGGCTCTGTCATCCATGTCTTTATGGACTTTGCTGTGTGCACTGGTGCACAGTCATGTTGGAAGAGGAAGGGGCCTGCTCCAAACTGTTCCCACAAGGTTGGGAGCATGGAATTGTCCAAAATGTTTTGGTATCCTGGAGCATTCAAAGTTCCTTTCACTGGAACTAAGGGGCCAAGCCCAACTCCTGAAAAACAACCCCACACCATAATTCCTCCTCCACCAAATGTCACACTCGGCACAATGCAGTCCGAAATGTACCGTTCTCCTGGCAACCTTCAAACCCAGACTGGTCCATCAGATTGTCAGATGGAAAAGTGTGATTTATCCCTCCAGAGATCGCGTCTCCACTGCTCAAGAGTCCAGTGGCGACGTGCTGTACACCACTGCAACCGACGCTTTGCATTGGATTTGGTGATGTATGGCTTAAATGCAGCTGCTCGACCATGGAAACCCATTCAATGAAGCTCTCTGCGTACTGTAGGTGGGCTAATTGGGAGGTTACATGAAGTTTGGCGCTCTGTAGCAACTGACTGTGCAGAAAGTCTTTGCACTATGCGCTTCAGCATCCACTGACCCCTCTCTGTCAGTTTATGTGGCCTACCACTTGGTGGCTGAGTTGCTGTTGTTCCCAAACTCTTCTATTTTCTTATAATAAACAGACAGTTGACTTTGGAATATTTAGGAGTGAGGGAATTTCACGACTGGATTTGTTGCACAGGTGGCATCCTATGACAGTTCCATGCTGGAAATCACTGAGCTCCTGAGAGCAGCCCATTCTTTCACTAATGTTTGTAGAAACAGTCTGCATGTCTAAGTGCTTGATTTTATACACCTGTGGCCGGGCCAAGTGATTAGGACACCTGATTCTGATCATTTGGATGGGTGGCCAAATACTTTTGGCAAAATAGTGTATGTTCCAGCTTTGCACACATTTCCATTAATTTAATAAATGCAACGGGAATTAATCCAACTGTTTCTTATTACAAATGCTCTGTTTTTAAAAGTTCCAGGTGATGAATGCCGTTTTAGTGAAAACACATTTTTTTAAATCTGCATCAATATCCATGAACTAAAGATTCAACATTAATCGATTTTTAATCGAACTCTAGCTCCTGAATTGTAATCGTAATCAAATCTTGAGGTTCCCAAAGATTCCCACCCGTAGTATTAATAATTGCTTTGCATTTTTTATTTTATCACAATAATCACACAGCCTTGTTTCCCTATTAATTTCAATGAGCTATTTAGATATGTATGTCCTAACCTCATTCGATCAATAATACTGAAATAAAATGATAATACAACTTCGTAATAATGCTTACCTTTTCTTTCTTCATCCCAATTATCCTGACAATTTTTTTATTGACTTTACCACACTTCCAGCTTTATTCATTCTAAAGATTTTTGGACATATTTCATATATTGAATTCTGTTTTTGTTTCTAAAGCTGTATTTTTTTATGCTGATTACTGCACTGCAGCAGTCAAAGCACAACACTCTATTTTTATTTTGGTCTGTCCATTTAACTGCCCTGTAAATTGCTTTTAATTCTCCTGTAAAAAATGATAACTTGTCAGTAATTATTTTATTCAAAACTATGTTTTGTTGTCGAATAACTTCTGAAGCTCCTACTTTATTGTTTATAGTTTTAGATGCATCTGTATATATTTTGACATATTCTGAATAGTTTTCCTCAATATATTGTTCTATCTGATAATGCTTTAAACCTATATTATTTTATAATTGCATATCCACCTCTGGGTGGTCATACATCCCGAATTGGTACACTATTAATTTGATATTTTTTTATACATCTCAGAATATCCATTCAAACCTCTTAATCTTTTTATTTTCTTTTTCTTGGCAATTTAATAGTACTTGATGATATCCAGACAATATCCCCTTCCATCTCGATCCAGTCACAAATTAGAATATGCTTTACAGCCAAAGGATTCAAGTTGATACGCTCTACGCATTAATGAAGGGTTGGCCAAAACTCAGACAAGACCCGCCTTGCGGTGCTTCTGATTGGTTTATATTGTGTGGTTGGTTAGATTTAGGCTCAAGGGACTGATGAGGTTGGTCAGCTCAGTCAGTCACGGCAAGTCACGAGGGCCAAAGTAGTACCGTGAAAAAAATAAATATAGAGTAGTGGATAGGAAAAAATATGCGTGAGAAATTTCAAGTGTGACGTGTTGCCTGAAAAAGGGTTAAATTGCGTGACTCTCACTCTCAAAGCGTGAGGCTTAGCAGCCCTGCTAAAAGACTATAGGGACACCTTAGCCTTTCACTAGCTATAAGACACCTGTGTTTTAAAGCATCAATGGCAGAGTAGCGCTTGAGTGTAGCTCCACCTTTATCATTAGTTATAAATCCAAAATACATGCATTCTCCATTGTCTGTCTTCACACTGTTTTTGCTTGCAAGTGCTGTGTGTGCGTGTGATGACTAACATGCGCTGCAGCTTGTATGCTAGCATTGTCACCGTGGCACACAGCATGTCGATGGGAAAAAAAGTACTGTTATTTTTCAAATGCAGTACAGTACCAATTTTAATTCATTAGTGCCATGGTACTTTTTTAGTACCGGTATACCGTACAACCCTAAAGGGGACCTATAATGATATTAATCTACATTTAAAACACATCCTTGTGGTCTAGATAATATATACTTTGGTATAAATGTTGCTCCACAATCACTTAAATAATCTACTTTGTGCATATGTCTGCGAGATGTTCATTTGTGGAGGTGTTCCCAGATTGCAAATGAAACTGCTCCCAACCCTCACCAAAAGTATGTGTTTTTGTGTTTTGAAAATGTACACTGTTGAAATACTGTATCTTGAAGTCGTAATCACTATTTTCTTTTCCAGACACGGTCGAAAACAAACTTCATGAACAGCATATAGGTTCACCTGGTTACAATATTAGGTACACCTGCACACTTTCTAATTGTATCAATTTTGTCACTGCATGTCACACCTCGGTGTTATTGAGCGCATGCAAAAATTAGATTAAAATAATGCTTTATCTAACTTTTTCTTGTGTTTCCTCAAAGACTAAAACAAAGGTAACAAGGTTCTCCTCTCTGGCCAATAGCGTATATTTCATGTTCAAATAAGTACGTCCACCTTGCTGTGATGTCACAACGTAGCCAGACTGCAAAACCATACTTGCCAACCCTCCCGTTTTTAGCGGGAGAATCCCGATATTCAGCGCCTCTCCCGACAACCTCCCGACAGAGATTTTCTCCCGACAAACTCCCGTTATTCAGCCGGAGCTGGAGGCCACGTCCCCCAAAAAAAAAGTCTGCCGCAGCTGCGATTGGACCTGACCAGCCTCCGGGTACAAGTACTGGAGTACCAATTGCTTGCCAGGGAAGATCTTCCCCAGGAAGCAAGGATTGACCGGTTTTGGGCCATGCTAGGGAGAGATGGAAGATTCCACACTCTCGTGCATTTGATGAAAGCACTTTTGTGCGTGCCACACAGCAATGCATCATCAGAGAGGGTGTTCAGCATGGTTAGAAAAATAGTGACAGAGAATAGAAAGAGGATGGACAATTCAACCCTTAACAAAGCATTGTACTTTCAAGTACAACAATGAGTAGATGAGTGTTGTGTGTATGTGTGTATATGTGTAAATAAATGAACACTACAATTCAAGTATTTCTTTTATTTATATATATAATAATATATATATATATATATATATATATATATATATATATATATATATATATATATATATATATATATATATATATATATAGCTAGAATTCACTGAAAGTCAAGTATTTATATGTATATATATATATATATATATATATATATATATATATATATATATATATATATATATATATATATATATATTAGGGACGCCGTGGCGAAGTTGGTAGAGTGGCTGTGCCAGCAATCGGAGTGTTGCTGGTTACTGGGGTTCAATTCCCACCTTCTACCTTCCTAGTCACGTCCGTTGTGTCCTTGGGCAAGACACTTCACCCTTTGCCTCTGATGGCTGCTGGTTAGCGCCTTGCATGGCAGCTCCCGCCATCAGTGTGTGAATGTGTGTGTGAATGGGTAAATGTGGAAATACTGTCAAAGCGCTTTGAGTACCTTGAAGGTAGAAAAGCGCTATACAAGTATAACCCATTTATTATCATTTATTTATATATATATATATATATGAAATACTTGAGTTGGTGAATTCTAGCTGTAAGTATACTCTCCTCTTAACCACGCCCCCCGCCCAACCACGCCCCCCCACCCCCACCCCCGACCAAGGCCCCCACCCCCTCCACCTCCCCCACCTCCCGATATTGGAGGTCTCAAGGTTGGCAAGTATGTGCAAAACCCTGTGGGCAAAGGCATCCAAAAATGTGTTCAAGTTCTCACTGAAATGCATGAACCTTACGATTTCAAGCTTTTACATTTTTTAGCACAAGTATCAAACTTTGTAACATTTTTATGTTGGAAAAGACGGAAATCAACATATGTCCCATTTCAAGGAGCATCTGATAAATTTTAAAAAGGAGGTTCTTGTAATAACTATACTATTCTAAGACGGGTTCTTTTCCTGATGTTAAGATGTTTCTTGGAGGTATAAAACAACAATTTGGGACCAAATGAATCACTTCATGTGTTTATAAAGTAAGCTGGGCATTGCTTGTTAACGCTTGACATGAACATTAGTTCCGTGCTTTCTGGAGAAGGTTTTGCATTAATATTCTCAATGCTTCGGTGACAAGCAAAGGTCCAGCTCTTCTCACTAGCTTTGGAAATCAGGGTGTAATGTGCTTGAACGCAGCACAGAGCAGCAGCACAACACCAGATTTTAGGTGTCAAGAGTGCCCAAGCATGGGATAAATTGCCTTGTGTGACTGCTACTTCAAAGTGCAAAGTAACTTGCTTAATATCAATGTTATACATTTGGATTATTTTTTTCTAAAATTTATGTATTAGACTGTACTCAATTTGGAGTTAGCTGTTGGCAAAACAGATACCACCTTCAAACTAATGTACACACATCAGTGGCAGCTGCTGGTCTTTCATGTAGTGGAGGCTCATTTTCAATCTTAAATGTGACTATCGTCTCAAATAACAGATAAAAGATGTAAAGATGCTTGATAGATTTTACAAGGAAAACATCACTTTGAGGATTGTAAAATTTCCCATATGAACTCGAAACAATGGAATGAAACTTGAAAAATGCTCAGACAGTGGTTCATATTTTATATATATCACTGATTCGTTCATTTTGCTGTCAGTTAAAAAGGGATTCAGCCTCAGACGGATCATGCAGAAGCCAAGTATCCAGGCCAGCCGAAGCCGAGTACAGTTCCAGAGACGCTCCGCGTCCGATGCACGGGATAAAACCTAGCATTAGACCAACGATTGTCTAGTTTGCCGGCAGTGGGACAGCCCACTCTATGCTTCCCCATTGAAGTCAATGCACGCTCTGGTGCCACTTTCTTCTCATTCATTGTGGTAGCGTCACAATGCATAAAACAGTGTTGAAGCAAAGTAGCTGGGCAAAAGTTTAACGCGTTTTAGCACATACTTAGGGCCTGATTTACAAAAGGTTTGCATGTACTGAAACACATGCAAACCTAAAACACACAAAGCTGATCTACTAAATGTGTGCAAAGTGGATTGCGTCTGTTAAGTGAGCAGAATAATGTGCGCAATCCATTATGCGTCTCTGTCTTTATTAATATGCAAATATGATTATTCAGCACACACAATGTGATTTATCAACACTCATTGGCATTTTGCAAGCACTATTTTGCGTTTTATTTGGCACGTGACAGAAGGACATGCAAACTGTCAGTTCCACACACGGCTGCAGGATGAGTGGTCGTACTGCAAAGACCAGAATCCTCCGTACTATGTGTTTGTCAACATTAAAAAAAACATAAAACAAAAATATTAGACTTATCGTCTATTCAGCAATTTCCTGTCATAATTTCATTGCTGCTGGATGACTTAAGGAGCTGATTAATATGAATTAAATCGATGTGTTTTGGTGTCTCTTCTGGCTTTTTTGTAAATGTTGTTTTTTTTATTTAGGAACTATATTACTGTAACATATCTCCTACATGAAAAGATGTCTTTAATTGTGCATTTTCTTGCTTTTAGGTCATTCCAGACGCACGAATGCGCTAGTGATTGGATCCACAGCCTCCCTCACAGAATTAAGTGTCAGTGTGCATATGTTTCTGTTGTTTGGATTGCGATTCAGAAAAGGTGTTACAGATTGTAGATGTGTGTCGCCGGTTTGCACACAGGTAGGAGCATGATAACATGAATGTGAAAAAATATGCTCGTTTATATGCAAAATCCTGATTTAGATAGGGCGGTGTGCAGCACATTTCAATTAGTGGACCACACGCAACACACCCACTCATGGTACACACTATTTTATTTTTTGCACACGCTGTCTAGAGCATGGTATTTGGATCTGAGTAAATTAGGACCTCAGTCATTGAAATGTAAACACAAAATTTCATATTTGCCCACTTATTTTTTTTTTACATTTTGGGGAAGTTGAGCTTCCCTTGCAGTCTCAAGCAACTGTCACATGCACATTGTAAGAACTCTGCAAAGTAAACATCATCACACAGCCCAAAATCACACAATGCTCTTGGGCCTGGTTGGCCACCCTTACACACATATTCACACACAGTTCAGTCACTTTTAAAATTAATAGCCATTGTTATTGCTAAGCAGAGGATGTCCCAGAAGCGACCTCACAGGCTGGTGTGTGTGTGTGTGTGTGTGTGTGTGTGTGTGTGTGTGTGTGTGTGTGTGTGTGTGTGTGTGTGTGTGTGTGTGTGTGTGTGTGTGTGTGTGCGTGTGTGTGTGTGTGTATTTGAGCCAGTAAAGAGCAGGTTTCACTGGATTACAACGGTCCCAATGTGCTCTGCCCTTTCATTAACCTTGCCTCTCAGTTGTCTCATTTAATACAAAACAAATTTCTAATCTGCAGTCTGCTAAATAGTTCTGCGGGCCTCTCTTCAGTTCTGTGTGTCACTGTGTGTGTGTCGGTATGTGTGATTGCTGATCTTATTGCCTTGGGTTCTCTATGCCAAGCACCCTAATTACTCCAGAAACAGGCTGTCAGACTCCTCCTATGGGCTATGATCATTTCAAATCTAGGTTGATTGATTTGTGTCAGCTTTAACTATGCTTTGGGCTGAGGTCGATATATAAAGATCAATACTTTAATGTTTTCCTCTGAACCTTTATTAAAAAATAGATTGGCTATAAAGAGGGCTGGCTTACGAGAAGGAGTGCCTACTTTCAGTGCATGTCAACTGGAATCTAATTGAACAACATTGAACTGGTAGAGATTAGTCCAATGAGTGTGACGTGCTGGAAGTTCCCGCTGTTAGAGAGAAGGGATCGAGCAGGAATGCACAACTGCTACAGCAAAGTCAATGAGGCGAGAAAAAAAAGTTGAAATGTTGCTTAGTCGACTTGAAAAAGACTCACGTATTTGACGTTGTACATAGTGAATACCTTCAATGCAATAAACGACACACTTTCTTGATGATTACATTTAAGATTGCTATCCTATTTCTTTAATAATTAAGGGAGCTTTAAAGGGGACCTATTATGCAAAACCAGCTTTTCTTACCTCTTTTTGTGTATTTGAGATCTGGAGAAGTCCATGAAGGCATTGTGAAAATAGTTATAAAACAATCTTGCTTCCTTCATACTTCCGCCAAATTAACTGTTTGGAATTTGTCCAATTTGTAACCTTTTTCCCAATATGGTAGCGATTTACCCAAAGAGCTTTGTGCCAGTTCGCCATTGTAGCTCTTAAAGGCCTACTGAAATTAGATTTTCTTATTTAAACGGGGATAGCGGATCCATTCTATGTGTCATACTTGATCATTTCGCGATATTGCCATATTGTTGCTGAAAGGATTTAGTAGAGAACATCGACGATAAAGTTTGCAACTTTTGGTCGCTGATAAAAAAAAAGCCTTGCCTGTACCGGAAGTAGCATGACGTCGCAGGTTGAAGGGCACCTCACATTTCCACATTGTTTACACCAGCAGCGAGAGCGATTCGGACCGAGAAAGCGACGATTACCCCATTAATTTGAGCGAGGATGAAAGATTTGTGGATGAGGAACGTAAGAGTGAAGAACTAGAGTGCAGTGCAGGACGCATCTTTTTTCGCTCTGACAGTAACTTAGGTACAAGGGCTCATTGGATTCCACACTTTCTCCTTTTTCTATTGTGGATCACGGATTTGTATTTTAAACCACCTCGGATACTATATCCTCTTGAAAATGAGAGTCAAGAACGCAAAATGGACATTCACAGTGACTTTTATCTCCACGACAATACATCAGTGAAGCACTTTAGCTACGGAGCTAACGTGATAGCATTGTGCTTAAATGCAGATAGAAACAAAAGAATAAGCCCCAGACTGGAAGGATAGACAGAAGATCAACAATACTACTATCAGGTGACACTGAACCAAACACTGGACCTGTAACCACACGGTTAATGCTGTGCCGCCTGTCGGAGCCTAGTAATGCTGTTGCTAACGACGCCATTGAAGCTAACTTAGTTACGGGACCTCGTCAGAGCTATGATAAAGACATTAGCGCTCCACCTACGCCAGCCCTCATCTGCTCATCAACACTCGTGCTCACCTGCGTTCCAGCGATCGACGGCGCAACGAAAGACTTCTCCCGATCATCGATGCGGTCGGCGGCTAGCGTCGGATAGCGCGTCTGCTATCCAAGTCAAAGTCCTCCTGGTTGTGTTGCTGCAGCCAGCCGCTAATACACCGATCCCACCTACAGCTTTCTTCTTTGCAGTCTCCATTGTTCATTAAACAAATTGCAAAAGATTTACCAACACAGATGTCCAGAATACTGTGGAATTTTGCAATGAAAACAGAGCTGTTTGTATTGGGATACAATGTGTCCGAATACTTCCGCTTCAACCATTGACGTCACGCGCAAACGTTATCATACCTAGACGTTTTCAACAGGAAGTTTCCCGGGAAATTTAAAGGCCTACTGAAATGAATTTTTTTTATTTAAACGGGAATAGCAGTTCCATTCTATGTGTCATACTTGATCATTTCACGATATTGCCATATTTTTGCTGAAAGGATTTAGTAGAGAAAATCGACGATAAATTTCGCAACTTTTGCTCGCTGATAAAAAAAAAGCCTTGCCTGTACCGGAAGTAGCGTGACGTCACAGGAGGCAATATTCCTCACAATTTTCCTTTGTTTACAATGGAGCGAGAGAGATTCGGACTGAGAAAGCGACGATTACCCCATTAATTTGAGCGAGGATGAAATATTCGTAGATGAGGAATGTTACAGTGAAGGATTAGAGAGGCAGTGATGGACATATCTTTTTTCGCTCTGACCGTAACTTAGGTACAAGCTGGCTCATTGGATTCCACACTCTCTCCTTTTTCTATTGTGGATCACGGATTTGTATTTCAAACCACCTCGGAGACTATATCCTCTTGAAAATGAGAGTCGAGCACGCAAAATGGACATTTAAAGTGACTTTTATCTCCAAGACAATACATCGGTGACACACTTAGCTACTGAGCTAACGTGATAGCATCGTTCTCAAATGAAGATAGAAACAAAATAAATAAATCCCTGACTGGAAGGATAGACAGAAGATCAACAATACTATTAAACCATGTACATGTAACTACACGGTTAAAAATTCTCAGCCTGGTAAGGCTTAACAATGCTGTTGCTAACGACGCTAAGGCTAATTTAGCAACTTAGCAACCAGTGTTGTGCCTGAAACCTTACAGAACTATGATAAAAGCATTAGCGCTCCACCTACGCCAGCCAGCCCTCATCTTCCCATCAACAGCCGTGCTCACCTGCATTCCAGCGATCGACGGCGCGACGAAGGACTTAATCCGTGGGTTTGGCGGCAAGCATCGGCTAGGCGTAGTAAGTAGTCCTTGTTGTGTTGCTGTAAGTATTGTACTTAGCCGCTAATACACCGATCGATCCCACCTACAACGTTCTTCTTTGCACCCTCCATTGTTCATTAAACAAATTGCAAAAGATTCACCAACACAGATGTCCAGAATACTGTGGAATTTTGTCGAAGAAAACAAGAGGTTTCTGTATCGGGTTCGACGGGGTCCAACCACTTCCGTGGATTCTGTGACGTCACGCGCATAAATCATATCCAAAGGAGTTTTTCAATCGGAAGTGTGGCGGGAATTTTAAAATTGCACTTCAGAAGTTAAGTTAACCCGGCCGTATTGGGATGTGTTTCAATGTTAAGATTTCATCATTGATATATAAACTATCAGACTGCGTGGTCGGTAGTAGTGGGTTTCAGTAGGCCTTTAAGCTCCTTCTTTTTCTTTATCCTCTTGTTGTGAGGTTAGACTGGCTCGTACACGCACATGCATCCTTCGCTGTTGCCATTTCTAACAGAAAGTTGCGTGAAATTCTGACTTATATTTGTCAGTAGACTTGCTATGGAAAGGCGCTTAGAACTACGACATTACTTGCGGGGAGAAGACACAGTCGAAGTGGAGGCATGTAAATAAAACCGCCCACAAAATGGCGCATAACAGACATAATCTATGCTAAATTTTGAACAAAGAACCACCGTTTCATGTTATGTACACCACAAAGAAGTGTTTTAAATGTAGAAAAAAATCATAATATTGGACTACATTTCCACATTTTGTATCAGATGGTTCATGAATGAGCCTGTTAAAAAAGGTTTAAAAAATGTCTCTCACTATAATATACTGTAAAAGAGACACTAGTTAAATTCTAGACTGATTGTGGCAGCAGATAGAACATAATTACTACTGTATGTATGATTGTACACTTGAAAAAGTAATTCAGGGAATAAATCAATTGTCAGTTCAGATGATGCTGTGATTATTTTTGGGTTATTACCAATTGCTGTAGACTTTCTATTGCAACAAATGTCATCACTTAGTACAGATCTGCTGTTGTTTTGACACTCTCCAACTGTACCTGTAGACCCCACTGTATGTTATCTCATCAAATCCATATATAGAAACCGCCTGTGGCGAAGCTTTATCCCTTTGACCACTTTGTGAAAATGTCCCGACTGGCATTTCGTCAAAACCTTTGTGACAACTGTCAACAGGGACCAACCACAGTCACATTCTCATTACTACCAGTACCAGCTCTCTACTCCTTAGTTGGATTTTATGTTTTGTCCATTTTGTTGTACTTTTGCAAACATTTCAGAAAAAAATACATTAACTAATGTTATATGGACAGGTGTTATTTTTCTGCAAATGTAGCCAATATATTTTAGTAGCACATCCTCACAAACCCATCCCAAACATATCTTCAAAGGGGACCTATGCTAAACTAACTTTTTTTTAAACCTGAGGCTACCTGCTTTTGGGTATTTGGGATCCCCCTATGTCCAGGAATTTGTTTTTGTTTTTATTAATCCCGGAAATTTGAAATTACATCGTGGAGGCATGGCGAAGATATTTATGAAATAAATAAATTGCTTCATATGTCCCCTAAACGAGCCGTTTGGAATTTGCTCTGTCCTGTGACGTTGTATGCCCTGTGACGTCAGCGGATATTTCCATAAATGGTAGAAATTAACGTCAAGATTTTTGCGCCAGTCTGCCAATGTAGTTCGACGCTGTAATCAATAAGCTCCTTTTTCTCTGTGTTGTGGGGAAGACTGGCTCGTACATGCGCATGCCGTAGTTGCCATTCTAACTACAAAGTAGCGTATAGTTTGAACTCATATCTGTCAGTAGACTCCAAATGGAAGCGCTAAAACTACAACTTGTCTGGCGGGGAGAAGACACAGTTGAAGTGGAGGGAGGTCAATAAGACTGCCCACCAAACGACACATACTAAAGAGACAGTCAGAAAGCCGCTTGAAGGCGGTCTATAAAACATAACTGACCAAAGAACCACCATTACATGTTTTGAAGACCACTAGGAATTGTTTTAAATGCAAAAAAAAAATCATAATATGACCCCTTTAAAGGGACGTAATAATAATGATCATTTTGGACGATATAACTATGATATGAAGTTTTCATACCATTACATCCCTACCAACAACCAATGTGAAACCAACTTCACTGCGGTCCGTCTTGAAGCTAAATGCTAGGTTATGTTTTACAGACCATCTTCAAGCCTCTTTCTGACTGTCTCTTCAGAATGTGCTGTTTTGTGGGTGGTCTTTTTTACCTGCTGAAGTCCTCCCCCAGGTCAAGCCCCTTTCGACTTTGCGTCTCCATCCTGTCAGCCATGTTGTTCTTTTTAACGCCTCCACGTGGAGTCCACTGACAGATAAGTTAAAACTCTATGCTACTCTGTATTAGAAATATCGACAGCGGAGGATGCATGTATATGTACGAGCAAGACTGCCCCACAACAAGATAGGGAAAAAGAAGGAACTTATTGACTACAACTTTGGATTACAACAAGGGCAGTCTCGATACCAATATTTTGCTACTGGTATCAGTACTGAAATATATTTCGATATTTACCACAAACGCTTATGGTACATTAAACATACATTTCTTATTGCACTTAAATAACACTTGTATAAGGTTAAATTACAATTTAAAGGCATTAAACACACTGGGCTTTAGGTTAAAATACAATAGAAATATTTTTTGACACTGTAATAAATGCTTCATGTTTTATGTTTGCCACTCTTGGTCTGGCTCTAAGACAAATACAATCATTAGTAAATACTAAACAATACTATGGGTAAAAGTACACTGATAGCACATGTAGCAGGGAAAACACATTGTTAAAACACAAATTGTAGAAATTTGTTACAAAGTTCTGTCATTTCACTTGCACTAGTTTGCGCTACATGGGCGGTTTGGACTGGGCTAATAATTGGCAGGACACTTGACCCACCTTGCCGCCTGTGCCACCTGCACTGGTGTAAATGTAGCCTTCTAGCTGGCCTCACGTTGAACGTGACATTTACGTTTCCTGTGATTGGATACTCACTGGTTTGAGCCGTGGCCGTTATGACCGTTGGATCATAAATTAATCTAATCATAATTAAGTTAATTTTATTTTAAATTTACTTTCCATATATATGTAAAAATATTCATCATATTCTCTTCATGTCAGGCTCCATTGTTTCTTGTTTTTACGCTAGAGCTTTTATCCAATCAGAAGTCAGCCGGCTCGTTGCCAGCGCTTTATGAATTTAGCCATAGCCTTCTGAATCAACATAGTATAAACGAACAGAACACATACAGTTGATAGACAGTTGCAATAGACAATCAGATCACAAGTTGTTGACAGTAGCCTATCTAGGTAGCATGATGTTAACGAGACTGTGATTGTATACTCAATTATCACTCCAAAGTGAGTATCCAATCACAAGTTGCAATTTACTGAAGCAGGAAGTGTTGCACCGTAGCCATACCGGGCTAGCAGAGGAATCACCAATACTCACTTTTTTAACCCGTAAAGAAGGACAACAAAACGTTGCTTAGGTGGCGGATATATATTTGCAAGGCCATTTTCAAGAATTATATTTAAAGAGAAACTACATCTTGTGAGACGATGTCGGCCAACCCCGGAAGCTAGCTTAGCTGTCCCGACGATGAAATGGGGAAATGCCACTCAAATCGACCGACTACAAGCGCGACCACTGGCTTATACGGCGTTGAATGGGTTCTCCAAATTGTGAGTTCAAAGATTTTATTTCTTTCTTTTTTCAATTTTAATGTTTTTTACAATTTCAATTTTGACAGTACCACATAAGATATCTTTTAATTGCTGATGCGGGTTTATTGATTTTTAAATGCGCCAGAAAATAGCCGTTTTGTACACTGTTGAGGTGTTTCAATACAAGTAGTGCGTAAATGTGTTTCTGTATAGTATTTCTCCAGCAATGGTCATGTGGTGACATCAATTATGGTATTTTGAGATGTAATCATGGAAGTCGGACATCACTGAAGGCCTAGGTGGGAAACGCGCGGCCCGCCACTGTATTATTTATATATATATATATATATATATATATATATATATATATATATATATATATATATATATATATATATATATATATATATATATATATATATAGGGATGATGTTCGAAACCGGTTCTCCCGGTTGTTCGATAAGAAAAGAACCGATTCCATGGACTCAAATCCCTTTTTGAGAAGCGGTTCCCATTATCGAGGACACTATAGTAAAGAAAAAGAGTTGGTTCTTTATTCGAGTCCCGTCCAACAGGAAATGCCCTAAGTGACATCACAGGAAATGACGTAGCTCAGTCATTAGGCGGCAGATACAGAAAGCAGCAAAAAACGCCTTAAGGCATGGCTTCATTTTACAAAAAATGACGACGAGGGAAACGGCAATATGCAATTATTGCCAGGCTTTGCTCTCATGTAAGGGGAGCAGTACAACAAACATGTTGAAACATGTTCAGGCCGCACATAACCTGAATGTTCGAGAACCGTGTCGTGTCTTCTACACGTGGAGAAGCAGCGACAGAGATGACGAAGCACGCCCCTCTTCCTCTGCTTCAACCTGCAGCCCCAGTTCCAGTGATAGTGCCGGTGAGTAACTAACGTTAACTGTTGCCGGTTAATTTCCATATTTGTTCACTTGTAGCCTTTAGGCTAAAATAAGGTTACCTCTTATGTCAACCAGGACTGCAGTAATGTTAGCTAGACTAACGTTACCTAAGAATAGTCAGTGGCTAACGGTAACGTTAACGTTAGCCTTTTTGTACGTGTCTGATAACGTTAACGGTATCTTGTAGCCTACACCACTCCAGAGTTTGCAGGTCTGCCTAATAAACTAGTGCTTTCTTCTTTGTTTAGTTTATTTCGTACATTAACACACTTACAGTGTAACACATCACAGTTTCATATCATTGCACTTTACATCATGTCCGAAAAGGAGTAGGAAGAAGTCAAGCTTATTTAATCCTACCACTTTCCACTTCAGAGCGTTTACAAATATATACATCATTTACTGACCTTTTTATAATAAAATAACATCTGTGAATTAGTATATACAACAGTTTTGTATTATGTAATTAATTAATTCAGTCATTATTAATATACTGAGATGAAGAATATATTATTTTCAATAAGGTTGAAAGTATTTCTCATAATTCTTCTTTGTACTTTGTAAGCAGTATAATTTGAACAATCTCTTAAAGTGGATCATATCAGTACAATGTTTAACTTCATTACTTAATCCAGTCCATCATTTAATTCCACATACTGATATGCTAAAGACTTAATAACATACACCCTAGTCTTCACATTCAGCTAATTTCCCCCCTAATTCTATGCTGTGTCTGTCACTCATTTTCCCTCCAGGACAAGGACGTACAGTCATTCCTGGAGGAAGCCACATTGATGGACCCCAGAAAGTTTAGATACAGACTGGAGGAGAATGTCTTCAAACCTATCTGTGTGTCCAAGCTAGTTCCACGCCAAGTGAACGTGTTTTTTTCCACCGTTGGCGACACGATTAGCGAAGAGCGGTCAGACTTGACCCTGAAAAAGCCGACATGCTAATTTTTTGGAAGAAAAATTGTTGATTGATGACTGTGGTATTCTTAGTGTCATAGTGTGTGTAGTTAGTATGTTCCAATAGCAGCAGAAGTGCACTTTTTGGAGAGCTGTATTATTTTCAGTTTTGTGCCCAAAGGATTGATTTTATTTAACACTATATTATTATTTATACACCTATAGTGGTCACAGAGACAGATTGTTTTTGTGTTTCTGTATATATTTGTTTTTCTGAAAAATCCACTTATTATACTTTGGGTAACAGTCAATATTTATTTTTTTTATTTTATTTTTTTAGGGGGTAACAACAGTCAATATTTATTGATTTATTTTATTTTATTTTTTTCTTATAAAATAAAAGTGAGCTTTTGTTAAACCAAATATTGTGTTTTTTTTCATATACAACAACCTATCTGGATTCGATAAGAGAATGGATAAGGAATCGGTTCGATAAGACGATTCAATAATGGGCTCAAACTCGATAATTTCTTATCAAACATCATCCCTATATATATATATATATATATATATATAATATATATATATATATATATATATATATATATATATATATATATATATATATATATATATATATATATATATAAAATAAATACTTGGCTTTCAGTGAATTCTAGCTATATATAAATATGTATTTTATTATATATATATATACACATATAAATAAAATAAATATGTGAATTTTTAGTGTTCATTTATTTACACATATACACACATAACACTCCTCTCTACTCATTGTTGTATTTGAAAGTGCATATATATATATATATATATATATATACATATATAAATATTTATATATATTATATATATATATATATATATATATATATATATATATATATATATATATATATATATATATATATATATATATATATATATATATATATATATATATCAATGTTAACACATTCGGGGCGTGTGATTAATTTAAAAAAATTCTTGCGTTACTATAAATTAATTTTTTTGTTATGGCTGCACTTAAACCCGGAAGTCTGCGCCTATTGTTAAACTGTGCAAAGATGAGTGATGAGAGGTTTCACTTTAGAACAAACTACAATGGAACTTAAGATAAAACTGAGATAATTTGTTGGCATTGCAGCGACAAACATTCTTATCATCGGCGCACATGAAGTTTAAAATGGCATCTTAAAGCAAAGCACATACAGGGTATTTGCGGGGCATTAAAAAGCAATAAATGAATTGTGCGAAAATTAAATGCCATTACAAAGCATAGAATTCTATATCCAGGTGGATTCAAACAAATGTATACAATTGTAGGACTCCGCTGATAGTAGTAAGTCAATCAATCGACCTGGAAATGAAAATTAACTCAATAATTTTGCCCTCGTCGATAAATTGCTGCATCTGTCTGTGTTTCTTTTCTTTGGCTGCGGCTTTCAAAATGCATAGAAAAGGTGATGTAAGGTTTAAAGTGTGATAAGCACTGCCTCCATTAGGCAAATGAAACGGTTCTGGGGTCTCAAACTTTGCCATTCTTTGGTCACTGTAGGCATGTAGCCCAGTTCGGATTCAGCCTTCTAAAAAGGACCCTATATAAAACAATAACAAAGAAATAAAACACAACAAAGTCAAGCCTGCATATTTTAAAAGTCAAAACTATGATAAACATAGACTTTTCACACTCTCCTGAAATCTGAAGTCAAAAAAACGCAAATGTATTCACATTTAATTCAATTGTATCTCATGCCTATTTGCAACCACTGTACATTTAAAGTGTTTTTTTACCACTTCACATCAGTTAGTGAATGGCGACGAGCATCTTCATGAGAGCATTTGTACATCTAATAGTGTATTTTTGTAATTGCCACATCCCTGCTTTTCCCTTGTTTTACCATAAATGCTCTCTCTCTCTCTCCTGGACTCCCTCTCTCTCTCTCGGATATACATAGCAATGACCCCTGTCTCAGTCAGTCATGCTGGCACCATGCTGTGAATTCTATCTAAGCAGAAAAACAAGTGGAGATTGTCATGCAAATGGGAATGTTTGTGGGCCTCAAAGTAGAAGAAGAAAAAAAAAACATTTGCATCTGTATTCGTGTGCTGGGGGACTGTAAAAGTGGGGGGAATCAAAAGGAGACTGGATACAGAAACAGAAGAAGCAAGTGAGAGGGGGAGAGAAAAATCAAAAGGGAGAAGAAACAAAGCAACAAACAGACAGGGTGGCATTATGAGACTGCTTTGAATACACACTTACAGAAATAAAGTCTGCCACAAGCAGGTGGCCTATGTGCTGCTTTTTTCCATGTAAGGTTCAGTTATGTGTTCACTGTGTCATGCAAATAGGTCTCTTAGCAATGTATCTCATGTTTATTTCAGCATAGATTATGTGTATGTGTTAGTCGATAATTATACTGCAGACACACACAGACATACACTCAAAATTAAGATCAAGGAGCAATACAAGTGGAATACCCACATAGCAAATATTTAACATTGTAGTTTGAGTCAGGATCCCAAAATCCAATCGAAAACTCTGAACAAAATAAACACATAACTATTTATTCTGTACCATTTTCAGCAAGTGGTCACAAAAGATAGAACGGTGGTTCTTAACCTTGTTGGAGGTACCGAACCCCATTAGTTTCATATGCACATTCACCGAACCCTTCTTTAGTGTAAAATAAAGTGTTGCTTTTTTTCAAATTCAAGACAAAGTTGTATGTTTTTGGTAACACTTTAGTATGGGGAACATATTCTAAGTAACAAAGACTTAATTTAGAGTTATTTGGTTAGGGTTAGGGTTAGAGGGTTAGGGTTATAATAAGGCCATGCCGAATAACACATTAATAAGTACTTAATAATGACTAGTTAAGAGCCAATATGTTACTAATTTGCATGTTAATAGGCAACTAATTAATGGTGAATATGTTCCCCATACTAAAGTGTTTTTTTACTGGTGCACAGAATGAACCGTGCATGAACATCACCTTGTTCAAAGAACAAAACCAACAGTGTCTAAACTCACAACAAATTACACACCTGCAAATCAGTGTGACTTCTGCTGTTGCCGTATCCATAATACACCGATAGGGAGAAGTTAGTATTAACATGATGAGTCGGTGTGTTTTGACCTCCGCCGAAGCCCTGAGGCCGACTCACCGAACCCCTAGGGTTCGATCGAACCCAGGTTAAGAACCACTGCGATAGAACAATGAGACATTTTCAGGAGAAGTACGAGGTGGTCTGCATCAATAATAATTTTATTGATCAAAACTGATTACTGTCGGCCAATACATAGTACATAATAATACTCTGACTTGTTATTTTGTTAATCATGAAAAAGGGAGAAAACATGGGCGTATTACACCTGGCCCCGCCAAGAACACTATAGAACAAGGACACTGAAGGTGGCAATGAATGGGTAGGGGGGCCCACAACGATACTATTTCAGGGGTCCCAGAATTCCTAGCAATGGCCTTGCTCAATGGTATCAATTTTCGGTACTTTTGTGTGTTAATAATTATTGATTGTTCCTGAAAATAATATCTAATTTTCTATTGCAACATTTAAATGTGAGCTGATCACTGCTGTCCAGTTGTTAGATCTTGTTTTTTTTTTATATCCCATATCTGAGTCTCATTTTCTAGTATGACATTAAGTTGCAATTAGAGTTGCAAGTCCAAGACATTAGATGGCAGTAGTGTAATGTGTATGATGTGTTGCCTAGTTAGTTCAGTCCTTGCTGTTCTTGTCTTCTGTTGTGCTCTAAAAGTGTTAATACTGTAAGTATTGTACTTATTACGCACCAGTTGTTTGATTGTAACGTGCATCTTAGTTGCTGTTTTAATGAAATTTGGAGGTGTTGAAATCTATCCATCCATATTCTTCCGCTTATCCGAGGTCGGGTCGCGAGGGCAGCAGCCTAAGCAGGGAAGCCCAGACTTTCCCCTCCCCAGCCACTTTGTCCAGCTCTTCCCGGGGGATCCCGAGGCGTTCCCAGGCCAGCCGGGAGACATAGTCTTTCCAACGTGTCGTGCGTTTTCCCCGTGGCCTCCTACCAGTCGGACGTGCCCTAAAGGTGGCATCCTGACCAGATGCCCGAACCACCTCATCTGGCTCCTCTCGATGTGGAGTAGCAGCGGCTTTACTTTGAGCGTCTCCCGGATGGCAGAGCTTCTCACCCTATCTCTAAGGGAGAGCCCCGCCACCGGGCGGAGGAAACTCATTTCGGCCGCTTGTACCCGTGATCTTGTCCTTTCGGTCATAACCCAAAGCTCATGACCATAGGTGAGGATGGGAACGTAGATCGACCGGTAAATTGAGAGCTTTGCCTTCCGGCTCAGCTCCTTCTTCACCACAACGGATTGATACAGCGTCCGCATTATTGAAGACGCCGCACCGATCCGCCTGTCGATCTCACGATCCACTCTTTGCTCACTCGTAAACAAGACTCTGAGGTACTTGAACTCCTCCACTTGGGGCAGGGTTCCCGCCCCAACTACACACTTTTCCGGGCGGGAACCATGGACTCGGACATGGAAGGGCTGATTCTCATCCCAGTCGCTTAACACTCGGCTGCGAACCGATCCAGTGAGAGCTGAAGATCCTGGCCAGATGAAGCCATCAGGACCACATCATCTGCAAAAAGCAGAGACCTAATCCTGCAGCCACCAAACCGGATCCTCTCAACGCCCTTAATGCGCCTAGAAATTCTGTCCATAAAAGTTATGAACAGAATCGCTGACAAAAAGGGCAGCCTTGGCGGAGTCCAACCCTCACTGGAAACGTGTCCGACTTACTGCCAGCAATGCGGACCAAGGCCTGATACTGATCGTACAAGGAGCGGACCGCCACAATCAGACAGTCCGATACCCAATACTCTCTGAGCACTCCCCACAGGACTTCCCGAGGGACATGGTCGAATGCCTTCTCCAAGTCCACAAAGCACATGTAGACTGGTTGGGCAAACTCCCATGCACCCTCAAGGACCCTGCCGAGAGTGTAGAGCTGGTCCACAGGACCAGGACGAAAACCACACTGTTCCTCCTGAATCCGAGGTTCGACTATCTGGTGTAACCTCCTCTGTAGTACACCTGAATAGACCTTACCGGGAAGGCTGAGGAGTGTGATCCCATGATAGTTGGAACACACCCTCTGGTTCCCTTTCTTAAAGAGAGGAACCACCACCCCGGTCAGCCAATCCAGAGGTACCGCCCACAAACTCCATGCAATGCTGCAGTCTTGTCAACCAAGACAGCCTCACAGCATCCAGAGCCTTAAGGAACTTTGGGCGGATCTCATCCACCCCCGGGGCCTTGCCACTGAGGAGCTTTTTAACTACTTCAGCAACCTCAGCCCCAGAAATAGGAGAGCCCACCACAGATTCCCCAGGCACTGCTTCCTTATAGGAAGACGTGTTGGTGGGATTGAGGAGGTCTTCTAAGTATTCCCTCCACCGATCCACACCATCTGCAGTCGAGGTCAGCAGAACACAATCCTCGGATGGTGGTCCAAAATCGCTTCGAAGCCGTCCGGAAGTCGTTTTCCATGGCTTCCCTGAACTCCTCCCATGTCCGAATTTTTGCCTACGCGACCGCTGAAGCCGCACACCGCTTGGTCTGTCGGTACCTGTCCGCTGCCTCGGGAGTCCTATGAGCCAAAAGAACCCGATAGGACTCTTTCTTCAGCTTGATGGCATCCATCACCGCTGGTGTCCACCAAAGGGTTCTAAGATTACCGCCACGACAGGCACCAACTACCTTGCGGCCACAGCTCCAATCAGCCGCCTCGACAATAGAGGTAAAAAGATCCCACACTCTCTTCACCCGAGTGTCCAAAACATGAGACCGCAAATCCGATGATCCAACTACAAATTTGATCATGAAACTGCGGCCGAGGGTGTCCTGGTGCTAAGTGCACATATGGACACCCTTATGTTTGAACATGGTGTTTGTTATGTACATCCTGTGACGAGCACAAAAATCCAATAACAAAACACCTCTCTGGATCAGATCCGGGCGGCAATTCTTTCCAATCACGCCTCTCCAGGTTTCACTGTTGTTGCCAACAGGAGCGTTGAAGTCCCCCAATAGGGGGAGCACTTTCCAGTACTCCCTAGAGTGTATCCAAAAAGGGTGAGTACTCACAAGCACAAACAACAGTCATGACCCTTCCCCCCCACCCGAAGGCAGAGGGAAGCTACCCTCTCGTCCACTGGGTTGAACTCCAACGTGCAGGCTTTTAGCCGGGGGGCAACAAGAATTACTACCCCAGCCCGTCGCCTCTCACTGCGTGAAATGCTAGTGTGGAAGAGAGTCCAGTCCCTCTCGAGAGAACTGGTTCAAGAGCCCTTGCTGTGCGTCGAAGTGAGTTCGACTAAATCCAGCCGGAACTTCTCCACCTCGCGCACTAGCTCAGGCTCCTTCCTCCCAGCGAGGTGACATTTCCACATCCCAAGAGCCAGCTTACGTAGCCGAGGACCAGACCGCCAAGTGCCCTGCCTTCAGCTTCTGCCCAGCTCACAACGCACCCAACCTCTATGGCCCCTCCCATGAGTGGTGAGCCCATTGGAGGGGGGACCCACGTTGCCTCTTTGGGCTGTGCCCGGCCGGGCCCCATGGGGACAGGCCGGGCCACCAGGCGCTCGCCATCATGCTCCAACTCCGGGCCTGGCACCCGAGGGGGGCCCCGGTGACCCGCGTCCGGGTGAGGGAAATCGGAGTCTCGGTTTTTGTAATTCCATAGAAGTCTTCAAGCTTTGTTGAAATCGCCATGTAGAATCACGAATGCTAATCAGTAGCATGTCAATAGCAAAGCCAATGTTACAGTTGGTACAAAATGTGGCTGCTAGACTTTGACAAGAACAAGAAAGTTTGATCATATTACACCTATACTGGCTCACCTGCACTGGCTTCCTGTGCACTTAAGATGCGACTTTAAGGTTTACTACTTTAAGTATAAAATACTAAACGGTCTAGATCCATCCTATCTTGCAGATTGTATTGTACCATATGTCCCAGCAATAAATCTGCATTAAAAAAACTCTGGCTTATTAGTGATTCCAGAGCCCAAAAAAAGTCTGCGGCCTATGGAGCGTTTTTCTATTTCGGGCTTGTAGTGGACTTTCTGACCAAATCAGAAATTGGTCAGACCAACTTTCTTTCTGACCTCTGTACCATTTCTATTTTGTTTGTTGAGCGAGGTCGGAATGCATTAGGGAGGACATGACATGGCAGAGCGGGTCGCCCTGACGTTGTACATGTTATCTTGGTTGTTTGTTATGCTGGCCTTTGAACCATCAGGAAGCGGATAAATAACCACGTTGGACCAAGTCTGGTGTGTGTGTGCTCGTTCACGAGAGAGCATCATCCAAAGTCTCCGGAGACATTGTCTGTAATCATGGCAACCCAATCCAACCTTGTACCATCTGATTATGAGTAAATACAACTATTGTGACAAACTCCCTTTTGTTCTTGTTTAAGATTCGGACATTCCACTACAGGCTCCAGTAGTCTGGAATGCCCTACCAGTAACAGTTTGAGATGCTACCTCAGTAGAAGCATTTAAATCCCTCTTGTGGGTCCCCACATCTGCGGTCCCCTCCAAGGTTTCTCATTGTATCCCATTGGGTTGACTTTTTTCTTGCCGAGGATGTGGCTTGTGCAGCCATTTGAGACACTTGTGATTTAGGGCTATATAAATAAACTTTGATTGATTGATTGTGTAAAATACACCAAGCCAGGACCACATGTGGAAAAGGGGGGACACAGGTGCAGCGCACAGCGGTAGCACCTGGTGAGACGCAGGAGAGCTCCAGGCAGGAAGCGCCCCACAGCACTGGAGATCTCTCAGCACCTGGGCCACCTCAAGACCTCAGGCGGGATCCACCCCATACCTCTGCAGAGAGCCAAACCCACCCTGCGAGAGAACGAATTAAGTGGCCTAAGATGAGTGACACCAAAGAATGGAACCAACTAGATGAAGACCTCGACAAAGTCCTAGAAGCCACACAAGCAGGAACAGCTGAACAGAAAGTCAATACACTCACAACAATAACGTACAATCTGGCAAGGGAGCGTTTTGGGATGGAGGACAAGAAGGGCAACACCAAAATGGTGCATCAGCCAAGCAGAAGAGAAAGAGAAATCCATCGCCTAAGGAAGGGAATTAAAACTCTAAACAAACAGTTCAAAAGAGCCACAGTCGAGGAAAAGGAAGGCATCAAGGATCTGACAAGACAACTCCGGGAACGTCTTTGTAGACTCCGTAGAGCAGAAAGCATTCGGAAGAGGAGGAAGGAGAGGGAGAACAGAAGAGCACAGTTCACCAAAGACCCTTTCAGATTCACCAGGAAACTACTGGGTGAAGCAAAATCCGGAATGCTGACCAGCTCGAGGGAAGATGTGGAGGCATTCTTAAGGGAAACCCACAATGACACCTGCAAAAACCAAGCCCTGGGTGCCAACCATAACATCGACAGCTTGGAAAAACCAAGAAAGGAGCTCAACATCAGTGAACCATCCTGGAAGGAAATCCAAGAGGTGGTGAAAAAGGCCAGAACAGGTTCTGCCCCCGGCCCCAGTGGTATACCCTATAAGGTGTATAAGAAATGCCCGATGCTCCTTCGGAGGCTGTGGATGCTGTTCCGGAGGATCTGGAAAAAGGGCACCATTCCATCATGCTGGAAGAGGGCAGAAGGCTGTTTTGTGCCAAAGGAAGAGAACTCCTCAACCATAAATCAATTCCGTACAATATCACTTCTAAACGTAGAAGGCAAAATCTTCTTTTCTGTACTGGCAAGAAGGATGACCTTATACATGACGGAGAACGGATATGTTGACACCTCTATCCAGAAAGGTGGAATTCCAGGCTTCTCTGGATGCCTGGAACACACCGGAGTTCTCAGTCAGATGATCCGGGAGGCCAAAGCAAGCAAAGGCAACCTGACTGTTGTCTGGCTCGATCTGGCTAACGCCTGCGGAGCAATCCCTCACACCCTCATTCACACTGCACTAAACCATTACCACATCCCTCTGCACATCAAGGGAATGATAACCAGCTACTTTGGAGGCATCCAGATACGGTTCAAAACAGCCAATTTCACAACTCAGTGGCAAAACCTGGAAAAGGGAATCGTAACTGGATGCACAATCTCCCCCATCCTCTTCATCATGGGTATGAACCTCCTCATAACAGCTGCTGGGAAAGAAGCCAGAGGACCAGCAATGGAATCAGGCATTCGACAACCCCCAATAAGAGGTTACATGGACGATCTCACCGTGACGACCACAACCCATGTGGAGGCGAGATGGGTGCTAACAGTTCTGGACCACATGGCAACATGGTCCAGAATGAAGTTTAAGCCCAAAAAATCAAGGAGCATGGTTATCCGGAAAGGTAAACTGACGAACAGGTTCAAGCTGCAATTGCAAGGAGAAGTGATTCCATCGATTGAGGAGAACCCTATAAAGTGCCTTGGAAAGTGGTTTGACAGCTCACTTACTGACAGGAACAACATCTCCAGTACAGAGAAGCAGACAGAGGAGTGGCTGAGGAGGATTGAAAAATCAGGACTCCCTGGTAAATTCAAAATATGGCTCTACCAACATGGACTGTTACCAAGACTCATGTGGCTGTTGACGGTGTATGACATCCCTATGACATGCGTAGAAGGAGTGGAGAGAAAGGTCAATAAGTACCTCAGAAAATGGCTGGAATCCCTCCAAGCTTCACATCAGTAGGCCTCTACATAAGATCAGGACAGCTCCAGCTTCCCTTGTCATCCGTGGTGGAGGAATTCAAGGTAGCAAAGTGCAGAGTCTTAATGACATACAGAGACTCCCAGGACGAACAAGTCAGACACGCAGGCGTCCCTACAAGATCAGGACGCAAGTGGGCACCTGACACATCTGTTGCACAAGCTGAAAGCATGTTGAGGCTACGTGACATCATAGGAACGCCATGCACAGGAAGACAAGGTCTTGGAACTTCCCATGTCCAACAGTGGAGTAAGGCAGAACCCAGAGAAAGAAGAGCTATGATCCAGGAGGAAGTACGGAACCTGGAAGAGGAAGGTCGGATATCCAGAGCAGTGGAACTAGCGTCCCAGGGAGCCTGGACCAAATGGGACCTCCCCAAGAGAAAGATCAAGTGGGCGGATCTATGGAAGCTGGAACCATTCCGCATCTCTTTCTTGCTGAGATCAGTGTATGACACACTCCCGACTCCAACAAACTTGCACAGATGGGACATGAGAGAGGATCCACTATGCAAGCTTTGCGGACAGAAGGGTACCATGGCGCACATCCTGTCGGGGTGTAAAACAGCACTCACCCAAGGGAGATACAGATGGCGTCATGACAAGGTGCTCATGACACTGGCTAACACCCTGGAGCAGCAGAGATGCAAGAAACAGCAACCACAAGGGAGAACAACATCAATCCAGTTTGTGAGGGAGGGAGAAAAGCCACCAACCACAGCAACATCAAGGAAGAGCCTATTGCAAATGGCCCGTTCTTGGGACATGAAGGTAGACCTGGGAGGAAGGCTTCAGTTCCCCCATGTTGTCCAGACAACCCTGAGACCGGATGTGGTGCTGTGGTCTGAAGAGGCAAAGAAGATCATTCTCATAGAACTCACAGTCCCATGGGAAGAAGGGTGCGACCAAGCCTTCGAAAGGAAAAGTGCCAAATACCAGGACCTTTTGAATGACTGCAGGGGAAAAGGATGGCAGGCATGGTTGTTCCCGGTCGAGGTCGGCTGCAGAGGATTCCCTGCCCAGTCGGTATGGAGAATGCTCACAGCCTTGGGAATAACAGGGAAGGAGAGAAAGACAGCAGCTAGCAGGATGGGGGAGGCAGCAGAGAGAGCCTCTTGCTGGTTATGGAGCAGGAGAGACGAGATGAGCTGGAAGCCAGGAGGAGGAGATAGGCAGTGACTTGGCCACCACTGCCGGCCCACCAGCGGTAGGGTGTTATGGTTCAGGGTCGAAACACCCAATGACCGAAATAAAAACACGTATAATGGTAAAAATGTCGAGAGGAAATGTGACGCCAAAAGTCAGCGGGAGCCCTCGTCCGCTCCCTCCGAAGTCAGTCAGTCACGTCTGGTCCAGGAGAGTGCCGACTGGATACCATCTGATGATATCAAGTCCTCCTGGCCAAGGCTCCATTCACCTAAGGTGAATGAAGAGGAAAGCATCTCCGGATGTAATATAATCATTATATTAGTATCAAGATAGCACTTTTTTGGAAAATTGGAGCCTTACTTAAAGTGACCTATTAGGTAAAACCAACTTTTCTTACCTGATGGTACCTGCTTTTGTATAATTAGGATCCCCATAAGTCCGGAAATTTGAAATCAAACCATGGAGGCATGGCAGAAATATTGATAAAATAATCTTGCCTTTCTTCATGCTCCCTCTAAAAGAGTCATTTGGATTTTGTTTTTGTGCGAGTCCGCCATTGTAGGTCAAAAAGCCGCTTATTTCTCCATCCTCCGCTGTTGTCATTTCTAATACAAAGTAGCTTACAGTTCAAACTTATATCTGTCAGTAGACTCAATATGGAAGCGCTAAAACCTACATAACGGGGAAAAGACACAGTCGAAGTGGAGGCACGTAACACAAAACGGCGCATTGTAAAGAGACGGTCAGAAAGTGGCTTGAAGACTGTCTGTAAAACATAACCTTGCAACATTTTCACCAAAAATCCCCATTATATGTTATTTAGACGACAACGAAGTGTATTAAATGTAGAAACAAAATCATAATGTGACCCCTTTAACTCACATTGGAGCGTTTTTTTGAGACAATTGCTCTGTTGGCATTGGCATTGAAAATTGCATCATTACCTAGGGGTAGTTTAGCTGAGTCCACTCTCAGTGCTGCTGGAGTGATCGCCAAGTGCTGAAGTGCGAAGAGTCTGACGACACGCACAACCCTGGTACCAAAACATGCTATCGTTGAATTTTATATGAGTTAGTGCCCAGTGGTACTGGCGGGATTAGGTCTGTGCCAAAAAAAAGTACCACATTCAGCACCTACCCTTATACTTAACCAGTGACGTGCAGTCAGTAGAGGCAGGGGAGGCGGGGCCTCACCTGCCATCATGGAAAGAAAAAAAATGTAAAAAGAAAAGAAAAAAAATTCAATAGTTATATGTATCTAGTGATTATACTAAAGTTATTTTCCATTTAACTTCACCAGTTTTAGATTATTTTTATTTTTATTTTCACATTTGCCGTTCAAATACAGAGAAGAGACGGTGCGGTGATCAGCAGCCAGTTGAGGCACGTCACTCAGTTGTGCCTCAACATGGATTGTGCGCAATGACTCGGCTAACTGCTAGCCTGCTGTGCAGTGAGACTGTATTGCTATATGAATTATATCAGCTAACTAAACTATGGCATAGTTTAGTTAGCTGAGGTATATAATGTACAGTGTATTTTGTCAACAACTGTATGTGTGTAACGTATTTTTTGTGCTGAGCATTCATAAAACTGCTGCAAAAGACGTCCTGGCTGAGGCTCGCAGTAATCCGGCCTCCTGGTGGTAGAGGGCGGTAGTGATCCCAGAGATCATTCCTCGGCCGCAGAAGAAAAGAAAAAAAGAAAAAAAGTTAGCAATGAGTGCAGCGATTGTTTATTTCCTCTCGCCTGAACTTTTATTAAAAACATGGAGGATTACATATGTAAAATAAAACAGTTTTCTAAACTGGACTTTCAATCGAAGCAGGAGGTAATGATTTAAGGTAGACCAACGCCGGAGCTAAAAGGTATGCTTTTGACTTCGGGACAGAAGACCCGTTCTTTTCAAACGGCGTGGTACACACGCAAAGGCTGGCTGTGTGGATGTCCAGCAAGAAAGGTAAGACCATAATAATGTTTTTTTTATTAAATGTGCTCTTTTGTGTGCTACAGTTTGTATGTGTAAAGAATGCTGGTATTAGCTTTTAAACATAACCCGTTAACTGCTGCCAATCACATGGTGAATAAGATAATCTTTAGCAGGGGTGTCCAAAGTGCGGCCCGGGGGCGATTTGCGGCCCGTAGCTAATTGTTTACCGGCCCGCCACACATTCTGGAAATACTATTGTAAAAATAAAAAAGAACATTAAAAAAAGTGGAATGAGGTGAAATCTAACGAGAAAAAGTTGCTATGTTGACACAAAAGCTGCCATGCAGGCTGTTTTTTTTCTTTTGTCTTTCTTCATTTTTCTTTTTTTTGCCATTGCTCAAAAAATATATAAAATGACAAAAAATCCATGTTATAATGAATTATTTTCAGGGCTCCAATTACTTCAAATATTTCACTTTAAAATGTTTTATGTGGTAAATATTGCATATATTGTGTGGTTGCCATATAAAAACATCAAAGTTTTCTTTGACAAAAGCGCATAAAACAAACAAAATAATAGTTCCAGCATAAAATCGACAGATGTATCTGAAGTTGATCTCGTAACTTAAGTGTTGAAAGTAAAAGAAAAACATAATAAAAATGTATCACTTTATGAGTGGGGCACCTTTTGGATCCTAAATATATTTAGTGATTTTTTATTTATATTTTCACTGTGATTACTCAAAAATATGAAAGAATTAAAATCAATGGTGTCCTGCATTATTGATCTCTTAGGGCTCTAATTACTAAATACTGCATATTTCAGTTTTACTATAAAAAAACTAAGTTGTTTTTGACAGAAAAGCCATAAAACATTTTTTTTAGTTTGTATTACTTTATATCAACTTGAAGTTGTTATAGAGATTTACTGTAAGCGTTAAATAATTAAAAAAAATAAAATAATCTGACTTATTTTTAACATTTTAGTGACTGAGACCCTTTATGGTCCCCGGGACCCCTAAAGGTAAAATAAATAAAAAATGCATAATATCAAAATGGCCCCCACATGCTTTAATTTTTCCGTGTGCGGCCCTCAGTGGAAAAAGTTTGGACACCCCTGCTCTTTAGGGTTCATATGTTTGTAAATCTGACTGTGATGAAGTCAGTGCCTCACCAGCCATGGACCTCACTGTACTTAACTGACCTTAAACTTTTAATCATTAAGCTTGGCAATATTTATTTGTGAGATTACAAACCGAGATTTTTGTAAATTGAACTGCTTAGATTTGTTATGAAATAGAGTACAATGTTTATCAATGTACTGGATGCAGTCTGCAAGTACCAGAAGTTCTTCAAGTCTATTTTTGAACATTTGCTCAAAGCTGTCTTTCTCATTTCTGAGTATTGCTCCTTTGCTTTCAACACACTTGCAAACATGCACTCTTGATTATTATCCAGGGGTGTCATCAATTATTAGGTCTGATGTGTGAAACCACAGTGCAACCAGCCAACAAACACCCTGTGTGCATTGTCATTCATAGTGGACACTGATCATACTTGTTTTCTTTTTTTGTCTGTTGCTGTTTCTTGTGTGAAGATTGCATCAGTTTACATCAGCAACAAGCACAGTGGCAGGTTGGCGACCATCATTCCCAAACGCCGAGCCACACCATGAAGGTGGTGAACATAATGTAGAACCAACAGCACACATACCACCATGTCCTCAATTATGCTGCCCATAAATAAGAAGGTCTTTGAAAAGATTTGAAAAAGACTCTTCCAAACTTACACATGCTCACATCAGAAGATCAGAATCAGGTTTTATTGCCCAGGTATGTTTAACTCACAAGGAATTCTCTTTGTATTATATTAACGATATAATCAAGTACTTAAGCCTTCAGTGGACTTACTGCTCACTAGTGTTACCATATCTGAGTTAATGTTTAGAAATATGGGGAAATAACTACAAAAGTACAATTCATTAATGGTGTTACAAAAAAGATCAATTAGAATAATACATAATGTTGGATATAGAGAACATACAAACCCTTTATTGAATCAAAAATACTGAAATTCCACGACATAGTGAATTTGCAAACATCTTAAATTATACACAAAGCAAACCTGCTACCCAAGAATATACAACAATTCTTCTCAACAAAAGAGGAGAAATATAATCTTAGAGAAAAAAAGTATTTAAAACATTTGTATGCACGTACAACACTTAAGACCTTCAGTATATCAGTATGTGGAATTAAATTATGTAATGGATTAAGCAAAGAAATCAAACAATGTACTAATATGATCCACTTCAAGAAACTCTTCAAACTTAAAGTGTTTACAAAGTACAAAGAAGAAGAACCATGATAAACATTCTGAATGTATCTCATCCATCCATTCATTTTCACGATAATCTTATTTATCTCACCTGATGAAATATAACTTACTTCACCAAGTATTATTTATTTATTTATTTTTATTGTTATTACTTATGGAGTATATTGTGAATAAATTAAGAACAGGAAGTGAACAAAAGTTTTAGCAAATGCTATGTAAAGGTAAAGGGGTAGGATTAAATAAGCTCAGCTTCTTCCTAATCCTTTTCGAACATGTTGAATAGAGAAACTGGAAATTGTGAAGTATCATGTTTTATGCATGCATGTTCGAAATAAACTCAAACTCAAACTAATTCAAAACTGTATGCTTCCTAAGCGATGAAAAAAGACGCGCTCAAAAAAAGTTTATTTTTTT